>NC_046167.1:33361220-33615677 GCF_011064425.1 Rattus rattus | reverse complement strand
GCCATTTATCAATGAGTGCATACTATGTGTGTTTTTCTGTGATTAGGTTACCTCACTCAGGATGATATTTTCCAGTTCCGACCATTTGCCTACGAATTTCATAAAGTCATTGTTTTTGATAGCTGAGTAATATTCCATTGTGTAGATGTACCACATTTTCTGTATCCATTCCTCTGTTGAAGGGCATCTGGGTTCTTTCCAGCTTCTGGCTATTATAAATAAGGCTGCTATGAACATAGTGGAGAATGTGTCTTTGTTATATGTTGGGGCATCTTTTGGGTATATACCCAAGAGAGGTATAGCTGGATCCTCAGGTAGTTCTATGTCCAATTTTCTGAGAAACCTCCAGACTGATTTCCAGAATGGTTTTACCAGTCTGCAATCCCACCAACAATGGAGGAGTGTTCCTCTCTCTCCACATCCTCGCCAGCATCTGCTGTCACCTGAGTTTTTGATCTTAGCCATTCTCACTGGTGTGAGGTGAAATCTCAGGGTTGTTTTGATTTGCATTTCCCTTATGACTAAAGATGTTGAACATTTCTTTAGGTGTTTCTCAGCCATTTGGCATTCCTCAGCTGTGAAATCTTTGTTTAGCTCTGAACCCCATTTTTAATAGGGTTATTTGTCTCCCTGCGGTCTAACTTCTTTAGTTCTTTGTATATTTTGGATATAAGCCCTCTATCTATTGTAGGATTTGTAAAGATCTTTTCCCAATCTGTTGGTTGCCGATTTGTCCAAACAACACTGTCCTTTTTTGCCTTACAGAAGCTTTGCAGTTTTATGAGATCCCATTTGTAGATTCTTGATATTAGAGCATAAGCCCCTGGTGTTTTGTTTAGGAAATTTTCTCCAGTGCAAATGTGTTTGAGATGCTTCCCCCCTTTTTCTTCTATTAGTTTGAGTGTACCTGGTTTGATGTGGAGGTCCTTGATCGACTTGGACTTAAGCTTTGTACAGGGTGATAAGCGTGGATCAATCTCCATTCTACTACATGCTGACCTCCAGTTGAACCAGTACCATGTGCTGAAAATGCTATCTTTTTTCCATTGTATGGATTTGGCTCCTTTGTAAAAAATCAAGTGACTATAGGTGTGTGGGTTCATTGCATATATCAGCAGCTTGACAGCACACCTAAAAGCTCTAGAACAGAAAGAAGCAAATACACCCAGGAGGAGTAGAAGGCAGGAAATAATCAAACTCAAAGCTGAAATCAACCAAGTAGAAACAAAAGGACCATAGAAAGAATCAACAGAACCAAAAGTTGGTTCTTTGAGAAAATCAACAAGATAGATAAACCCTTAGCCAGACGAACAAGAGGACACAGAGAGTGTGTCCAAATTAACAAAATCAGAAATGAAAAGGGAGACTTAACTACAGAATCAGAGGAAATTCAAAAAATCATCAGATCCTACTACAGAAGCCTATATTCAACAAAAATTGAAAATCTGCAGGAAATGGACAATTTCCTAGACAGATACCAGGTACCAAAGTTAAATCAGGAACAGATAAAATATTTAAACAACCCCATAACTCCTAAAGAAATAGAAGCAGTCATTAAAGGTCTCCCAATCAAAAAGAGCCCAGGTCCAGACGAGTTCAGTGCAGAATTCTATCAGACCTTCATAGAAGACTCATGCCAATACTATCCAAACTATTCCACAAAATTGAAACAAATGGAGCGCTACCGAATTCCTTCTATGAAGCCACAATTACTCTTTTACCTAACCCACACAAAGACCAAACAAAGAAAGACCAATTTCCCTTATAAATATCGATGCAAATATACTCAATAGAATTCTGGCGAACCGAATCCAAGAGCACATCAAAACAATCATCCACCATGATCAAGTAGGCTTCATCCCAGGCATTCAGGGATTGTTTAATATAGAGAAAACCATGAATGTAATCCATTATATAAACACACTGAAAGAACAAAACCACATGATCATTTCATTAGATGCTGAGAAAGCATTTGACAAAATTCAACACCCCTTCATGATAAAAGTCCTGGAAAGAATAGGAGTTCAAGGCCCATACCTAAACATAGTAAAAGCCATATACAGCAAACCAGTAGCTAACATTAAACTAAATTGAGAGAAATTTGAAGCAATCCCATAAAATCAGGGACTAGACAAGGCTGCCTACTCTCTACCTACTTATTCAATATAGTTCTTGAAGTACTAGCCAGCGCAATCAGACAACAAAAGGAGATCAAGGGGATACAGATTGGAAAAGAAGAAGTCAAAATATCACTATTTGCAAATGATATGATAGTATATTTAAGTGATCCCAAAAGTTCCACCAGAGAACTACTAAAGCTGATAAACAACTTCAGCAAAGTGGCTGGGTATAAAATTAACTCAAATAAATCAGTAGCCTTCCTCTACACAAAAGAGAAACAAGCCGAGAAAGAAATTAGGGAAACGACACCCTTCATAATAGTCCCAAATAATATAAAGTACCTCGGTGTGACTTTAACCAAGCAAGTAAAAGATCTGTACAATAAGAACTTCAAGCCTCTGAAGAAAGAAATTGAAGAAGACCTCAGAAGATGGAAAAATCTCCCATGCTCATGGATTGGCAGGATTAACATAGTAAAAATGGCCATTTTACCAAAAGCGATCTACAGATTCAATGCAATCCCCATCAAAATACCAATCCAATTCTTCAGAGAGTTAGACAGAACAATTTGCAAATTCACTTGGAATAACAAGAAACCCAGGATAGCTAAAATTATCCTCAACAATAAAAGGACTTCAGGGGGAATCTCTATCCCTGAACTCAAGCAGTATTACAGAGCAATAGTGATAAAAACTGCATGATATTGGTACAGAGACAGACAGATAGACCAATGGAACAGAATTGAAGACCCAGAAATGAACCCACACACCTATGGGCACTTGATTTTTGAAAAAGGTGCCAAAACCATCCAATGGAAAAAGATAGCATTTTCAGCAAATGGTGCTGGTTCAACTGGAGGTCAGCATGTGGAAGAATCTTTTCTGTTGGGTTTGGATATTCTGTGTGTCAGAAGTGCTGTAGACCTGTTTTCCTGTTTTCTTTCAGCCAGTCATGGGAACAGAGTGTTCTGCGTTTAGGCATGTAGTCTTCCCTGTCTACTGGTCTTCAGCTGTTCCTGTGGGCCTGTGTCCTGAGTCCACCAGGCAGGTCACTTGGAGCAGAAATGTTGGTCTTACCTGTGGTCCCGTGGCTCAAGTTGCTCATGGGGGGCTGCTTTTGAGCTCTCTGTGAGGGCGGCAACCAGGAGGCCTGCACTGCCTTTTCCTGTGGCCCCCGTGCACCGGTGTCCTAGATGGCGTTAGGTGTTTTCCTCTGGAGTCAGAAATGTGGGCAGAGTGTAATCTCTTCTGGCTTCCCAGGCATGTCTGCCCCTCTGAAGGTTTAGCTCTCCTTCTCTAGGGATTTGGGTACAGAGAACTGTTGACCAGGTCCGGGCAGTGTCTAGACTGCGGGGGATCTGCTGTTTGAGTGCCCCTATTTTCAGGTTCCCAGAGACCCTATACAGTTTCCTCTTGGGCCAGGGATGTGGGCACGAGTGGGCAGTATTGGTGGTCTCTCCCTCTTTGCAGTCTCAGGCATACCCACCTGTCTGGGCAGTGAGCTCTCTCTCCCAACGGGGTTCGGGAGCAGTGAGCTTTTGGCCGGGATCAGCGAGGTTGGTTCTCCAGCTAAAAACTGGAAGTGTCTGGTCCCAGAGGAATTTTGCCCCTGTGTGTCCACCAGACAGGTCGCTTGGAGCAGAAAAGTTGGTTTCACCTGTGGTCCTGCAGCTCAAGTTGCTTGTGGGGGTCTGCTTTTGAGCTCTCCGTGAGGGCGGCAACCAGGAGGGCCTGTGCTGCATTTTTCCTCTCCTCCCAGTTCTACCCTCTCTCCTTCCCTTCCCCCATCCTTACCTCCATTTCTCTTCAGGGGGCGGGGGTCAAACAATATCAACCTGCCTTGGCAAATCAAGTTGCAGTAGGACTAGGTTCTTCTTCTTCTTTCTTCTTCTTCTTCCTCTTCTTCTTCTTCTTCCTCTTCCTCTTCTTCTTCTTCTTCTTCTTCTTCTTCTTCTTCTTCTGCTGCTGCTGCTGCTGCTGCTGCTGCTGCTGCTGCTGCTGCTGCTGCTGCTGCTGCTGCTGCTGCTGCTCCTCCTCCTCCTCCTCCTCCTCCTCCTCCTCCTCCTCCTCCCTTCTTCTTCTACCTATTGAGGTTAGACAGAGGCAGCCCAAACTTCCATTTTGAATAGAATCAAATATAGTTTAAGTCCCCATGACCTCCCTGGGTAACTGACATTCTGGTTGGCAAGTTGAGACATGAATGCTAGGCAAGTTAGCCCACCAGAGTTTAATAGTCCAACCAATGGGAACAAGATAAGTGTACCACAAAGGCAAAGTCTTAAGAAATTTCCCTATCTCTTAATCCTGATTGATGGGGTAACCTGGCACAGATGTTTGTGGATTTAAGTTTCTCTACATTTAATTTGATGTTGGCTTGCTGTATATTGCTTTTATTGTTTAGGTATGCACCTTGTATCTCTGATCTCTCTAAGATTTTTAACAAGAAAGGGTGTTGGATTTTGTCAAAGAATTTCTCAGCATCTAATGAGATAATCACACAGGTTTTTTTCTTTCAGTTTGTTTATATGGTGGATTACATTGATGGATGTTTATGTAATTAACCATCCCTGTAGGGGGAGATGCTGATACTAAGATCCAGTTCCCCAATTGGCTCTTAATTTTGTCAATAAAGAAGGCTGGGAGGGAATTCTGGGTCCCAAGAGAAAAAGACAGATGCAGGGAAAGAGAGGGTTTTTTTTCTGCCGTACCTTGGAGAAAAAGAGATGCTACAATCATTTAAGGCCTACAGGTCAGCTAGGGACAGCTGCCTCCACTACAGGCAGGTGGCCAAGGATGAGGAAGAGAAACAGGGATAATTAATTGATGAGGGCATGTCTTTCCATGAAAGAGATTCTGTGCCCAGCAATTGTGCCAAGCTGTAAAGTGACAAGCTGACTGTGTAGTTTTTAATCCTTGGATTCAAAGTCTAAGGAGTAAACTGGTGGATTGGTTGACTCCCCGAGTAAAAAGAGAGAAACTGGGTCAGTGATGGCAGCTTGGCAGAGCTAAGTTGGGAGGAAGAAAAGGGAAACAGAAGTGGCCAGAGCATGGTTGCAGCTCCTGGGCAAAAGTGGTAAGGTGTTTTTTAAATTACACACAACACGTCTCTGCATCCCTGGAATGAAGCATATTTGATCATGGTGGATATTTTGTATATGTTCTTGGATTTGGTTTGCAAGTATATTTTTATTTTATTCATTTTTTAAATTTTAAAATTATTCTTTATAGCCCAGTCATTACGAGCATCCTGATCCACCATCCCACATTTCCTCACCCCATTCCGCTTCCCTCTGTCTCCAAGATGATGTACACCCCAACCAGGCCTCCCCACTCCCTGGGACCGCTAGTTCCTCTAGAGTTAGGCTCACTTTGTCTCACTTGAGGCCAGATGAGGCAGTCCTCTACTGTATATGTGTCGGGAGCCTTGGATCACATCTTGTATGCTGCATGGTTGGTGGCTCAGTATTTTACTCAATATTTTTGCATCAATGTTCATAAAAGAAAGTGGTCTGAAATTCTCTTTTTTTGTTGACTGTGTGGTTTTGTGGTCAGAATGACTATAGCTCCATAGAATGAGTTTGGCAGTATTCCTTCTGTTTCCATTTTATGGAACAGTTTGAGGAGTACTGGTATTGGCTCGTATTTGAATCTGTTAAAATTCTGCACTAAAACTTTTGGTCTCTGGGCTTCTTTTATTGGGAGACTTTTATTATTATTTTTTTCTTTTTTTCGGAGCTGGGGACCAAACCCAGGGCCTTGCACTTGCTAGGCAAGCACTCTACCACTGAGCTAAATCCCCAAACCCCTTGGGAGACTTTTAATGACTGCTTCTATTTCCCCTTTCCTCGGGGAGTCAACCACTACACCAGTTTACTCCTTAGACTTTGAATCCAAGGATAAAAACTACACAGTCAGCTTGTCTCTTTACAGCTTGGCACAATTGCTGGGCACAGAATCTCTTGCATGGAAAGGCATGCCCTCATCAATTAATTGGAGGTATTTTATGCGATTATGGGATTGTTTAAACAATTTACCTGTTCTTGATTTAACTTTGGTAAATGATATCTGTCTAGAAAATCATGCATTTTGTTAAGATTTTTCAATTTTGTGGAGTACAGGATTTGAAGGAAGACCTAATGATTCCTTGCCTTTCCTTAGTGTCTGGTGTTGTTTCCCTTTTCATTTCTGATTTTGTTTATTTGGATACTGTCTCTTTGGCTTTTAGTTAGTTTGGCTAAAGGTCTATCTTTTGATTTTCTCAAAGAAACAGCTCATCCTTTTGTTGACTCTGTATTATTCTCTTTGTTTATAATTGATTGGTTTCAGCTCTGAATTTAATTATTTCTTGCCTTCAACTCCTATTCAGTGAGTTTCCTTCTTTTTTCTAGAGCTTTCAGGTGTATTTTTACATTGCTGATTAAATTTCTAAGTTCTTTGTAGAAGCAGATAGTGCTAAGAACTTTCCCATAACACTGCTTTCATAGTGTCCCATAAATTTGGATATGCTGTGCCCTCATTTTCATTGAATTCTAGAAAGTCTTTAATTTCTTCCATAACAGAGAGATCACTGAGTAGAGAGTTGTCCCATTTCCATGTGTGTGTAGGCTTTCTGCTATTTCTGTTGTTGTTCAAGTGTAGCTTTAATCCATGGTGGTATAAGATTCAAGGAGCTATTTAAATTTTCTTGTATCTCTTGAGGCTTGCTTTGTAACCTAGTATATGGTAAATTTTGGAGAAGGATCCATGAAGTACTGAAGAACATCTACTCTTTTATGTTTGTGTGTGATATCCTATAGATGTCTGTAGATTCTAGAGATGAATCAAAATACATTTGATTCACAACATTGTTTAGTTTCATTATTTCTCTGTTTAGTTTTTGTCTGAATGACTCGTTTGGTGAGAGTGGGGTGTTGAAGTCTCCCGCTATCAATGTATAGGATTCTATGTGTGATTTAACCTTTATCAATGTTTCTTGTTTTTTTGCGTTTTTTTTTTTTTTTTTGGTTTTGGTTTTTGTTTTTGTTTTGTTTTGTTTTGTTTTTTTGGTGAGTATGAAGTGCCCTTCCCTGTCTCCTTTGAATAGCTTTGATTAAAAATATATTTTATTAGATATTAAAATGGCTACTCCACTGTGCTTCTTCAGTCCATTTGCTTAGAAAACTTTTTCCAGACCTTTACTCTGAGGTAATATCTATCTTTATTACTGAGGTGTTTTTCTTGTATCCAGCAGAATGATGCATCCCTTTTTCACATCCATTCTTTTAGTTGTGTCTTTTTATTGGGAATTGAGTCCATTGGTGTAAAAAGATATTAATTATCAGTGATTGTTACTTTCTGTTATTTTGATGTTGGTAGTATTTGTGCGTGTGTGTGTGTGTGTGTGTGTGTGTGTGTGTGTGTGTGTGTGTGTGTGTGTGTGTTTCCCTTGTTTTGCTTTTGCTAGTATGGAATTACTTATTTCCTGTGTTTTCTTGGAGTTGAAATTTCCCTTCTAGTATTTTCTGAAGGGCTAATTTTGTGAATAAACATTGTCAAAATTTGGTTCTATCTTGAAATAACTTGTTTTCTCCGTCTAAGGTTATAGAGATTTTTGATTGGTGTAGTAGTCTAAGTTGGCATCTGTGGTTTTAGAGTATGAAGATATCTGGCCAGGCCCTTATAGCCCTTAAGTCTCTGTTAAGAAGTCAGTTGTAATTCTGATGTCTGCCTTTGTATATCAGGATTTTCCCCTTACAGCTTTATTTCATTGGATATCTTTTTATTTACATTTCAGTTGTTATCCTCTTTCCTGGTTTCCCATCCATAACACCCCCTATCACATTCTCCCTCCCCTTTCTTCTATGAGGGTGTACCCCTACCCATGCACCAATGTCTTCCTACCTCCCTGCACTGACATTCCCCTATGCTGGGGGGTCAAGAACTGGCAGGACCAAGGGCTTCACCTCCAATTGGTGCCCAACAAGGCCTTCCTCTGCTATATATGCAGTTGGAGCAATGGGTCTATCCATGTATACACTTTGGATGCTGGTTTAATCCCTGGGAGCTCTGGTTAATTGGTATTGATGTCCTTATGGGGTTGTACACCTCTTCAGTTCCTTCAATCCTTTCTTTAACTCCTCCAATGGGGACCCATTTCTTAGTTCAATGGTTGGCTGTGAGCATCCACATCTGTATTAGTCATGCTCTAGCAGAGCCTCTCAGAAGATAGCTATATTAGGCTCCTATAAGCATAGATTTTGGCATCAGCTATATTTTCTTGGATTGATGATTGTATTATACATATGCCCAGGTGGGGAAGTCTCTGAATGGCCATTCCTTCAGTCTCTGCTCCAAACCTTGTATCCATATAACCTCCTATGAATATTTTTGTTTCACCTTCTAAGAAGGAACGAAGCATCCTCACTTTGGTCATCCTTTTCCTTGAGCTTCATATGGTCTGGGGATTGTTTCTTGGGAAATCCTAGCATTTAAGCTAGTACAAATTATCAGTGAGTGCATGCCATGTGTTTTGTTTTGTTGTTGGTGGTGTTGTTATTGTTGTTGTTTTGTGATTGGATTACCTCACTCTGGATGATATTTTCTACTTCCTTTCATACGCCTATGAATTTCATGAAGTCATTGTTTTTAATAGCTGAGTAGTACTCCAATGTAAAAATGTACCATATTGCTCTGTAATAAAGCTTGAGGTCAGGAATGGTAAATCCCCCTTTATTCCTATACTGTTGAGGATAGTTTTCGCTATCCTGGGTTTTTTGTTATTCCAAGTGAATTTGCAAATTGCTCATTCTAACTTTATGAAGAATTGAGTTGGAATTTTGATGGAGATTGCATTAAATCTGTAGATTACTTTTGGCAAGATGGCCATTTTTATTATATTAATCCTGCCAATCCATGAGCAAGGGAGATCTTTCCATCTTCTGAGATCTTCTTCAATTTCCTTTTTCAGAGATTTGAAGTTCTTGTCATACAAATATTTCACTTGTTTGGTTAGAGTCATGTGGAGGTATTTTATGCGATTTTGGACTATGGTGAAGAGTATCATTTCCTTAATTTCTTTCTCAGCCTGTTTATCCTTTGAGTAGAGGAAAGCTATTGATTTGTTTGAGTAAATTTTATACCCAGCTACTTTGCTGAAGTTGTTTATCAAGCTTAGTAGTTCTCTGGTGGAACTTATCAGGTCACTTAAGTATACTATCATATCTACAAATAATGATATTTTGACTTCTTCCTTTCCAATTTGTATCCCGTTGACCTCCTTTTGTTGTCTGTTTGCTCTGGCTAGGACTTTGATTACTATATTGAATGGGTAGGGAGAGAGTCTAGTATCTGATTTTAGTGGAACTGCTTCAGGTCTCTCTACATTTAGTTTAATATTGGATACTGGTTTGCCACATATTGCTTTTACTTTGTTTAGATATGGACCTTGAATTTCTGATTTTTCCAGGGCTTTTATCATGAAGGGGTGTTGAATTTTGTCCAGTGCTTTCTCTGGATCTAACAAGATAATCATGTGGCTTTTTTCTTTGATTTTGTTTATATAGTAGATTACATTGATGGATTTCCATATATTGAACCATCCCTGCATCTCTGGGATGAAGCCTGCTTGATCATGATAGATGATTGTTTACATGTGTTCTTGAATTCCATTTTGAAGAATTTAATTGAGTATTTTTGCATCATTATTCATAAGGGAAATTAGTCTGAATTTCTCTTTCTTTGCTGGGTCTTTGTGTGGTTTAGGTATAAGCATAATTGTGGATTCATAGAAGGAATTGGGTACTGTTCCTTCTTTTTCTATTTTGTGGAATATTTGGGACAGTATTGGTATGAAGTCTTCTATGAAGGTCTGATAGAATTCGGCACTAAACCCATCTAGTCCTGGGATCCTTTCGGTTGGGAGACTTTTAATGACTACTTCTATTTCTTTAGAAGGTATGGGATTGTTTAGATGGTTTGTTTGTTCCTGATATAACTTTGGTACCTAATATTTGTCTACAAAATTGTCCATTTCATCCAGATTTTCCAGTTCTGTTAAATATGGGTTCTTATAGTAGGATCTGATGTTTTACTTTTTAATTTCCTCAGATTTTGTTGTTATGTCTCCCTGTTCCTTTCTGATTTTGTTAAATTCAATACATACTCTGTGCCCTCTGGTTAGTCTGGCTTATCTATCTTGTTGATTTTCTCAAAGAACCAGCTCCTGGTTTTGTGGATTCTTTGTATAGTGTTTTTGTTTCTACTTCATTGATTTCATCCCTGAGTTTGATTATTTCCTGCCTTCTACTCCTCTTGTGTGTATTTGCTTCTTTTAGTTCAAGAGCTTTTAGGTATGCTGTCAAGGTGTTAATGTATGTTCTCTCCAGTTTCTTTTTAGAGGCACTCAGAGCTATGAGTTTTCCTCTTAGCACTACTTTCATTGTGTCCCATAAGTTTGGGTATGCTGTGCCTTCCTTTTCATTAAATTCTAAAATGTCTTTCATTTCTTTCTTTATTTCCTCCTTGACCAGGTTGAACTTCCATATTTATGTGGTCTTTCTGTCCTTTTTGTTGTTATTGAAGATCAGCCTTAGTCTGTAGTGATCTGATAGGATGCATGGAATTATTTCAATCTTCTTATATCTGTTGAGGCCTGTTTGGTGACTGATTATATGGTCAGTTTTGGAGAATGTGCCACGAGGTGCTGAGTAGAAGGTATATTCTTTTGTTTTAGGATGGAATATTCTATAAATGTCTATTAAGTTCATTTGGATCATAACTTCTGTTAGTCTGTCTATGACTCTGTTAATTTCTGTTTCCATGATCTGTCCATTGATGAGAGTGGAGTGTTGAAATCTCCTACTATTATTGTGTGTGGTACAATGTGCACTTTGAGCTTTAGTAAGGTTTCTTTTATCGTGTAGGTGCCCTTGCATTTGGAGCATAGATATTTATGATTGAAAGTTCATCTCGGTAGATTTTTCCCGTGATGAATATGAAGTGTCCTTCCTATCCTTTTTGATAACTTTTTGTTGAAAATCAATTTCATTTAATATTAAAATGGCTACTCCAGCTTGATTCTTCAGACCATTTGCTTGGAAAATTGTTTTCCAGCCTTTTACACTGAGATTGTGTCTGTTTTGTCTCTGAGGTGTGTTTCCTGTATGCACCAAATTTTGGGTCCTCTGTTAGTCTATAGCTTTTTATTGGGGAATTGAGTCAATTGACATGAAGAGATATTAAGGAATAGTGATAATTGTTTCCTATCATTTTTGTGGTTAGAGTGGGAATTATATTTGTCTGTATCTCCTCTTTTGGTTTCGTTGCAAGGAGTTTACTTTCTTCCTTGTCCCGGGGTGTAGTTTCCGTCCTTGTATTAGAGTTTTCCATCTATTATTCATTTTAGGACTGGATTTGTAGAACTATGTTGTGTCAATTTGGTTTTGTCATGGAATATCTTGGTTTCTCCATCTATGTTAATTGAGAGTATTGCTGGGTACAACAGCCTGGGCTGACATTTGTATTCTTGTACAGTCTGTATAACATCAGCCCAGGATCTTCTGGCTTTCATAGTCTCTGGTGAGAAGTCTGGTGTAGTTCGTATAGGTCTGCCTTTATATGTTTCTTGACATTTTTCCCTACTGCTTTTAATATTCATTCTTTGTTTTGTGCATTTGGTGTTTTGACTATTATGTGACAGGAGGAATTTCTTTTCTTGTTCAATCTATTTGCAGTTCTGTAGGTTTCTTTTATGTATATGGGCTTCTCTTTCTTTAGGTTAGGGAAGTTTTCTTCTACATTTTGTTGAAGATATTTACTGGCCCTTTAGGTTGGGAGTCTTCACTCTCTTCTATACCTATTATCCTTAGGTTTGATCTTTGCATTGTGTCCTGGATTTCCTGGATGTTTTGGGCTAGGAGCTTTTGTGTTTTACATTATCTTTGATGGTTGTGTCAATATTTTCTATGGTATCTTCTGCTCCTGAGATTCTGTCTTCTATCTCTTGTATTCTGTTGGTGGTGTTTGCGTCTAAAACTCCTGAACTCTTTCCAAGGTTTTCTATATTTAGGGTTATCTCCCTTTGTGGTTTCTTTATTGTTTCTGTTTCCATTTTTAAATCCTGGATGGTTTTAAATCTATTCATTCACATGTTTGGTTGTGCTTTCCTGTAATTCTTTAATGGATTTTTGTGTTTCCTCTTTAAGGACTTCTACTTGTTTACTTGTGTTGTCCTGTATTTCCCTAAGGGAGTTATTTATGACCTTAAAGTCTGCTATCATCATCATAAGATGTGATTTTGAATTCGAATCTTGCTTTTCTGGTGTGTTTGGATATTCAGTATTTGCTCTGGTGGGAGAACGGGTCTTGGTTTCTGTTGCTTAGGTTCTTGAGCTTGCCTCTTGCCATCAGGTTGTCTCTAGTGTTAGCTTGTCTTGCTGTCTCTGAAAGTGGCTTGACCCACCTGTAGGCCTGTGTATCAGTACTCCTGTAGACCTCTTTTCTTTCAGCTGGATCTGGGAAAGATCTCCACCTGGGTTTGTGTGACCTGAAGCCTCCAGGTGGGTTGCTTGGGGCAGAAGAGTTGGTCTCACCTATGCTCTCAGGATTGTAGGCATTCCTGATGACTGGCTTTTTGCTCTCAGTGCAGGCAGAATCCTGAAAGGTCCTGCCACACACTACTCCTAGGTATCTGTGCCCAGGGGACACAGATGGCACTAGGTGGATTCCTCTTAGGTCGGGATGTTGGCAGAAACTAGTTGTCTTCTCTGAGTTCTCAGGATTGCCTGCACTTCTGAGGGTCCAGATCTCTCCCCCACCAGATTTTTGAGTATTGCTTTTTTAAAAAATGCATTTTAAAATAAACATACACTCTAGGAACGCCTCATTTAGTTCTCTTATAATCATTACCTTCATCTGATCATTTCAAAGAGAAGCTTTGAGAAAAAGAAATAAAAAGAGTACATGGATATGAAGTGCAAACCAGAGTGACCTAGGAATTTGGAATCTCTGCAAGGTTTTGCTTAAGGTTACTTTGAATCACAGAGGAAATGGCCAACCCATTTGTTTCATTTTTCTCAGCTAAATTATCATACTGTCATTTTGTCAACAGAGCAGAGACATGCAAATGAAGATTCTAGCCCAAATAGTGTCTGGGGGAACCCAGGTTAAAGGCTGCATAAAATAATTTCTTAATTAATTAGCTGGCACCCATCAAGTAATTAGGACCTTGTGCCCTGCTAGTGAGAAATTTGAGAAGGTTGGTTTAAGCATGGAAAATCTGATTTTACTTGCATGAGTTAAAACACCTGCAGTAAGTGAAAGAAAAAGCAGGATTTACCCAGCCAAAAGAGAAGTCTATATGCCCTGCTTCCATTACATCATTCATTAGAAGGACAGCATTACAGAATTTGAAAGCCACGTTCACTGCATGACGGAATGGAAGGAGTGAATACACGGTGATTTATTTAGGGTTTCTATTGCTGATAAAACACCATGACCAAAAGCAACTTGGGAGAAAGGTGTTTATTTGAATTACACTTGTGCACCATAATCCATCAATAAAGAAAATGAGGACAGGAACTCAAGCAGGGCATTAACCTGGAGACAGGGGCTGATGCAGAGGCCATGGAGGCTTGCTGCTTTACTAGCTTGTTCGACAGAGCTGGGAAAGCCTGCTTTTTTACATAATCAGGACTACAAGTCCAAGGTGGCACTGTTCATGGTGATTCTGGTAGAATCGTTTTCTCAACTGAGAGTCTGTCTTCCAAAATAACTCTAGCTTATGTCAAGTTGACATAAAACTAGCCAGCACAATTGATCTCTTGTCACCTTGACATAAAAACACATCACTGTTAAACCATAATCTTTCCTTCCTAGTCTATCCTCAATATTTTATAGTAATGTTTGATATCACAAATACAAAACATTCAAACTTTTAAAGAGTACCATCATCTTTAAAAGTTCAAACACTTTAAAAGTTCAGTCTTTTATTTAAAAGTTCAGTCTCCACATGGGCACTGGAAAAATTTCCTGAACAAAACACCAATGGCTTATGCTCTAAGATCAAGAATCGACAAATGGGATCTCATAAAACTACAAAGCTTCTGTAAGGCAAAGGACACTGTGGTTAGGACAAAATGGCAACCAACAGATTGGGAAAAGATCTTTACCAATCCTACAACAGATAGAGGCCTTATATCCAAAATATACAAAGAACTCAAAAAGTTAGACCGCAGGGAGACAAATAACCCTTTTAAAAAATGGGGTTCAGAGCTAAACAAAGAATTCACAGCTGAGGAATGGCGAATGGCTGAGAAACACCTAAAAGAAATGTTCAACATCTTTAGTCATCAGGAAATGCAAATCAAAACAACCCTGAGATTTCCTCACACCAGTGAGAATGGCTAAGATCAAAACTCAGGTGACAGCAAATGCTGGCGAGGATGTGAGAAAGAGGAACACTCCTCCATTGTTGGTGGGGTTGCAGACTGGTACAACCATTCTGGAAATCAGTCTGGAGGTTTCTCAGAAAATTGGACATTGAACTGCCTGAGGATCCAGCTATACCTCTCTTGGGCATATACCCAAAAGATGCCCCAACATATAAAAAAGACACGTGCTCCACTATGTTCATCGCAGCCTTATTTATAATAGCCAGAAGCTGGAAAGAACCCAGATGCCCTTCAACAGAGGAATGGATACGGAAAATGTGGTACATCTACACAATGGAATATTACTCAGCTATCAAAAAACAATGACTTTTATGAAATTAAAGAGGGCAAATGGTTGGAACTGGAAAATATCATCCTGAGTGAGCTAACCCAATCACAGAAAGACATACATGGTATGCACTCACTGATAAGTGGCTATTAGCCCAAATGCTTGAATTACCCTAGATGCCTAGAACAAATGAAACTCAAGACGGATGATCAAAATGTGAAGGCTTCACTCCTTCTTTAAAAGGGAACAAGAATACCCTTGGCAGGGAAGAGAGAGGCAAAGATTAAAACAGAGACTGAAGGAACACCCATTCAGAGCCTGCCCACATGTGGCCCATACATATACAGCCACCCAATTAGACAAGATGGATGAAGCAAAAAGTGCAGACCGACAGGAGCCGGATGTAGATCGATCCTGAGAGACACAGCCAGAATACAGCAAATACAGAGGCGAATGCCAGCAGCAAACCACTGAACTGAGAACAGGACCCCGTTGAAGGAATCAGAGAAAAGAACTGGAAGAGCTTGAAGGGCTTGAGACCCCATATGTACAACAATGCCAAGCAACCAGAGCTTCCAGGGACTAAGCCACTACCTAAAGACTATACATGGACTGACCCTGGACTCTGACCTCATAGGTAGCAATGAATATCCTAGTAGGAGCACCAGTGGAAGGGGAAGCCCTGGGTCCTGCTAAGACTGAACCCCCAGTGAACTAGACTGTTGGGGGGAGGGCGGCAATGGGGGGAGGGTGGGGAGGGGAACACCCATAAGGAAGGGGGGGAGGGAAGGGGATGTTTGCCCGGAAACTGGGAAAGGGAATAACACTAAAATGTACATAAGAAATACTCAAGTTAATAAAAAAAAATATCTAAGATATGTCTGTGTAAAATGATGAACTCTCTAGTATCCAAGACCTTTCTAAAGTACCAAATATCACATAACTGGTTCCTGCAAAATCAGAAAAACAAATTAAATACTTTTTTCCTTCAAGAGAGGAGATCCTGGTCAGAGTCATAATCAAATCAAAGTAAAACCAAATTTCAACAGCATAAAATATCTAGTGCTTGATGTATGTGACCCAGTCACAATCTTCTAGACTCCAAAGGAACTTGACAGTGGAACTTGACAGTGGAACATCTCTGTGGATGTGGAACTGACATCCACAACACACAGTGTCTTCTAAGCTCCAGTTGACTTCGCTCCACAACTGCTGCTCTTCTTGTCAGTCACCCAAGAGAACTGGCATCTTCTAAAGGTTAGGTTCTCCAATGAAACTGGGTTGCTCCTTCACCAATGGCCTCCTGAGCTTTCTTTGAGGACTCTGGCACTGTCACTTGATGCTAAGTCTCAACTTCTCTCCATATCCCCTGCAGTCCTTGAGCTACCACTTTAACTAAGACTGCACATTTACACTGACCTTGCTGGCTTCCCATAGTGCTAAGCCTCGGCTACTGCTCTACATGACTTCATCATGCCTTCAAAACCAGTACTACCTGGGAAAGTCTTACCTATGACCAAATTTACCGGCCAGCACGAGATGCAGCCTCAGCACCCTCTGAACCACAATTTCTGTGCACTGAACCTGAACAAATATTTTTAGACGATTCATACCTCAGTGTTGCTGGTCTCTTCATTTTTAAATTTACTAGTAGTAGTAGTAGTAGTAGTAGTAGTAGTAGTAGTAGTAGTAGTAGTAGTAGTAGTAATTATATATGATATTCATTTTATGAAAAGTATTTATATAGCTTCAACAGCAGATATTGTCTTTTGAAATATTTGGGGTGGTAATTCGATGCTTTTTCACTCATATTTTCAGAGGCTCTGTGGTTAGCATACCCACTAAGAAAAATGCTCTAATTCTGTGGGGATTAAAAAAAAAAAGTCTAAAAAGTTTGGCAGAGGGCTCAGACTCCAATATTTGGGAAGTTTTTCTTTTAATTATTATTTCTGGGGGAGATTATAATAGAATTACATAATTTCCCAGGCCCTTTCTTCCCTCTAATACCTCTCTTTGTTCTCATTCAACATTATGGTCTTTTTATTAATTACTATTATACACACATCTATGTACACATACACAAACATATATATATATATATTCTTAAATACATAAATACAATCTACTTAGTCTGAATAATATTACTTATATGTATGTTTTCAGGACTGACCATTGGTACTGGATAACCAATCAGTGTGATCTCTGGGAAGACTATTTTTTCCTACTCTTGGTATTGCTCAGTTGTATCTAGTGTGTGTGTGTGTGTGTGTGTGTGTGTGTGTGTGTGTGTGTGTGTGTGTGTGTGTGTGTGTGTGTGTGGGTTGAGGGGACTTTTGGGCTCATCCCTTTTCACTTTAGCATGTCCATTGTTGTCTTGTCTGGCCTCATGTTTAGGGGTCATATTGGTGAGACTTTATGTAGGGAGTATTTGAGATTCTCAGGAGACACAATCTCACAAACCTTTCATCCACTGGCTCTTACAGTCTTTCCTTTCCCTTTTTCTCAATTTTCCCTGAGCCTTAAGAATGGTGGTTGTATTAAAGATACATCAGTTTGGTCTGGGCTCAATACTTCTGCATTTTGATTAGTTCTTGTCTTCTGTAATAATCTCTTTCTATTCCAAAAGGAAGGGTTTTTTGATGCAAGGTGAGGAATTACATGTTATAAGAACAGACTTCTTGAATGTAGTTGGGGATTATTTTCGTCTAGGAAAGACTAAATTGTAGGTTTTACTCCAAGATTTATGGCTTTACTAGCCCTGCGTAGTCGGTTAGGTTTCCAGTACCAGGCTTGATTTCCGTCTTGTTGAGCAGAGGTTATACCCCAATTAAAAATCTATTGTTATCAAAAAAGTATGAATTCCAAAAGTACACCTGTTCAGTATCATACCAGACTGCTCATTGCTGTAATTCATAGACATCTTAGCCAGGTAGAGCTATCAGCTACTTCCATCCTTTGGAAGGTTACATGGAGTCTTCTAGTGCCAGGAAAGTTAGTCTACATGGAAGAAGCATTCAAGTCAGTTCTACCTTAGGAGCCTCTGAGCCCCATGTCTGAAATGAGTGGGATCTTCAGCAATAGGACTTACTTTCCACCTCTGGGGGACAACTCAAAAGCAATAGTTACAATATGTAAAATGTTGGAAGTCCCTTAGTGTAGGTTGATGTCTCTATGCAGGTGATGACTGGCACAAGTTAGGTCAAAGCCTTGATTGGACAGTAAAAAAATAAGGCTGGGTCAAAATTTTTTTAAGGCAAGAGAGAAGGGGAAGTGATAGAATCAAAATAGAGATGGAGAAGGATGACCCAAATTCAGGTACTAGCCCTAGGTAGCTACATATATTTCTTAAGTGATGAATTTCTATAGGTAAATTTATCTTACATAGGTGGGCTATTTATATTTTTATCAATTGGTTGTGAGTTTATTGTGTGGCTGTATTGTGAATTGAGAATTTAACACATAAATCTGATTGTTAAATTACGGTTTACTGAGTCCTGATTTCACCAGGTAGATGGGAGTTTATAGCTTGGTGGTGGTTGCTAGGAGTGTGGGCAGAGTCCATGGTAGGGATCTATGATAGGCCAGATTCTAGAGCCCTGATTTTAGGTTAGTTCCATATGGTCCCCTGATGCCAGAACTAACTCTAGGGTAGTTCCCACTGGGTCAGCCCATGGACTTCCTGGGTCAGAGAGTACTTGGGGGCAGTGTAGAACCGCTGAGATAAAGATACCCCACAGTGCCATATGGCTCTATGGTGCTGGCACTGGAGCAGAATAAAATGTTCAGAGTTTTTTAAAAAATATTTACCTTAACCCTTTGGTGTTGGGACTTTTGTTAGATGACCTGTGACTCTTGTAGGTAGCTTATCAGCCAAAATGGGAAATTTTGACTTAACCTGTAGATGTATGTCTTTCTTTATGATATTTTTTATGCTATTACTATTCTATAACTTGAAATCTCCAATGGTGATATTGCAATACGCCCTCTTATCATTCAGAATTGTTTTATCTATCCTTTGTATTTTCATGTAAAGATAAAGATCATTTTTTCTAATTTCTGTGAGAAATTGTATTAGATTTTCATGGGAATTGCATTGAATCTGTAGATTGCTTTTGGTAGAATGACCATTTTCACAATATTAATCCTACTGATTAAGCAGTATGGAAGTTTAATCCTATAAAATTTTTATAGAACTATATCACTTACTCAGTTGTATTATCACAATCTATATTTGAGGCTATTGTTAAAAATACTGTTTCCTTTATTTCTTTTTCAGTATGTTTGTCATTTATGTATAGGAAGGTGATTGAATTTTGTGTGTTAATTTTGTGTCCTACTACTTTTTCTGAAAGGGTTTATTAGCCATAGAAGTTTCCTGGTAGAGTATTTAGATCTCTTAATTATAAAAGTATATACAAATAAAGATACTTTGATTTCTTCCTTTTCTAGCTATATTCTCTTGATTTCCTTCAGTTTTCTTATTGCTCCGGCTATATAGTTCAAGTACTATATTGAACAGGTATGGAGAGAATGCACATCCTTGTCTTGTTTAGTGGACTGTTTAGTAGATTTTAGTGAAAAAATCTTTTAATTTCTCTCCATTTAGGTTGACTGACTACGGGCCAGCAGTAAATTGCCTATATCATGTTGAGGTATATCCACTGTAGCCCTGGTGTCTCCAGAACTTTCATCATGAAGGAATGTTGGATTTTGCCAACGTTCTTTTCTGCATCCAATGAGATGATCCTGTGATTTTTTTTAATTTCAGTCTGTTTATGTGGTATGTCTCATTTATTGAATCTATGTGTGTTGAGCTATCCCTGCACCTCTGGCATGAAGCCAACTTGAGCTTTCAAGTGTGTCATTAAGTTGCTAATATGAGATCTCTCCAATTTATTTAAGTAGGCACTTAGTGCTATGAACTTGCCTCTTAGAGCTGTTTTCACTGTGACTCATATGCTTGGGTATTTTGTGCTTTTATTTTCTTTCAATTATAAAAGATTTTTAATTTCTTTCTTGATTTGTCTTGGATCAATTTTCATTCAAGAATGAGTTGTTCAATTTCTGTGAGTTAGTACACTTTTTACCACTTCTGTTGATGCTGCTATCCAGCTTTAGTCCATGGTAGTCAAATAAGACGTCAGGTGTTATTTCAATTGTTTTATATATGTTGAGACTAGCTGTGCATACTAATACATTGTCAGTTTTGAAGAAAATTCCATGAGCTTATGGGATAAAAGTATTTTCTTCTGTGTTCTGGTGAAGAGTTCCATTGATACTATTTGATTTATGATGCTATTTAACTTCAGAATTTCTGTTTAGTTTTTGTTTGGATGACCTGTTTATTAGCAAGATAGTGATGCTGAAGTCACCTACTATCACTATGGCAAGGTCAATGTGTGATTGTAGTTGTAGTACTATTACATTTATGACATTGAGTGCTCTTGTGTTTGGTGCATAAATGTTTAGAATTACAATGTCCTTTGCAGATTTTTTCTTCATGACTAAATCGTATCTTTCCCTATCTCTTATGCTTGGTTTTTGTTTAAAGTCTGATTTTTCAGATGTTAAAATAACTACACTTGTTCCTTTTTTGGTTCATATTCTTAGGGTGCCTTTTCCTACCACTTTACCCTGAGCTGATGTATACCCTTGATGGCTATATCGTGATGCTGTTTTCTAATCCAATCTGTTAGTCTGTGTCATATAATTGGAAAATCAAGAGCACTAATATTGGGGATTATTAATGAGCATTGTTTATTGGTTCCTGTTATTTTATTTTGGTGGTAAGAGGTTTGGGGGTTTGGTTTGGGGGTTTTATTTTGTTCTGTTTTATTTTTTCTTTGTTTTTGTTTTGCCCATTTTGACTTACTGTTCTAGGATTACTTATGCCTTTTGTCTTTATGTGTAGTGAACCTTCTCTTTGGACCAAAGTTTTTCTTCTAGTACCTTCTGTAAAGCTGACATATTGGACAGACATTGCCTTTTTTAAAGATTTTTTATTTTGTTTATATGAGTACACTGCATCTGTCTTCAGACACACGGGGAGAGCATCAGATTTCATTACTGATGGTTGTGAGCCATCATGTGATTGCTGGGAATTGAACTAGAACCTCTGGAAGATCAGACAGTGCTCTTAATCACCTAAGTTTTTTTTAAATCATGGACTGTTTCTTCTTTCACCATTGATTGGAAGTGACAGTTTTGCTGGGTACTATAGTCTATGCTGGCATCTCTGATCTCTCAGAATTCATCTATCCTGGACTTTTTGGCTTTTGAAGTCTCTCTTGAATAGTCAGATGTTAATCTAGTGGGCATGAATTTGCATGTGACTTTGTATTTTTCCCCTACAGCTTTTAATATTCTTTCTCTTTTCTGTATGTTTACTGTTTTAATTTTTACATTTTGTGGGTAATATATCTTATGATTCTATCTACTTGATATTCTGTAAGTTTCTTGAGTCCTAATAAATATCTTTTCCTTGGATTGTGAAATTCTTCTTTTATGATTTTGATGAAATATTTTTGTGCCTTTCACCTGTGTTTCTATTCTTTCTTCTATCCCTATTTGTCTTAGGATTTCTATAGCTGTAATGA
Source organism: Rattus rattus (assembly GCF_011064425.1). NCBI lineage: Eukaryota > Metazoa > Chordata > Mammalia > Rodentia > Muridae > Rattus > Rattus rattus. The sequence continues at coordinate 33,594,265 of NC_046167.1, read as the reverse complement.
AACACCATGACTAAAATCAACTCAAGAAGAAAGGGGTGCGTTTGGCTTATACTTCCACATGGTAGCCCATCACTAAGGGAAGTCAGAAGAGGAAGTCAAGCAAGGCAGGAACCTGGAGGCAGGAGCTGATGCAGAGCCCATTGAGGGATGCTGTTTACTGGCTTGCTCAGCATGGCTTACTCAGACCAAGCATAGCTACATATACAATGGTTTGGGCCTTCACCCATCAATTCCCAACATCCAGAATTTATGAGGGTATTTTTCTCAATTGAGTTTACCTCCTTCCAGATAACTGTAGTTTGTGTCAAGTTGAAATAAAACCACCCAATACACTATTATTTATAGGGTTTTTTTTTCAGTGTCCCAGGTTTCCAGATGTATTTGGACATTTTTTAGGACTTTTTTTATTTAACATTCTTTTTGGCCAAGTATCTATTTCTTCTACTCACTCTTGAAGATCTGACATTCTCTCTTCAATATTTAATATGTTGGTGAAGCTTACCTCTGAAGTTTTTGTTTGATATCCTAAATTTTTATTTCTAATTTAATTTCAGATTGGGTTTATTTTAATGATTCTATTTCTTTGTTAAGTTCTACTTCCATGTCTTGAATTGTTTCTATAATTTCATCCTATTGTATTTTCAAAGTTTCTATTAGGCATTAATTCCATATCCTCTTTAAAGTCTTTGGACATATTAATAATTGCTTTTTGAAGTCCATGTCTTGTGTTTAAGCTAAACTGTGTGGTGTGCAATATCACTGGTGGCTTCGATAGGAGGCTTATTGTCTTGGTTGTTTATGTTTCTGTTTTTGCTCTGGGATCTAGATATAAGAAGTTAAGATACTTAGTGTAGATATCTGACCTTTTCTCTGTTTTCTAGGTATTCTGTTCTGCTGTTGCTGCTAAGCAAATATGGTGGCTGTGGGTTCCCTAGTAGAGAGCATTTCTGTGCATTGGTAGGTATTACAAAGAAATGGAGATGGGCTAGAAGGAAAGGCTGAAGAGGCTGCAGGAAAGAACTAAGGGAACCTTGGCTTTGTACCAGGAAGTAGATTTCCAGAATTGAGCATGGCAGAGGCTCCTGACATCAGGCTGCAGCAGGACTAGAAGTATGTCCAGAGAGACAAGAATATAGGACAGGAAGGATAATAAAATCACCCACAAGAATCCAAGCTAGTGTGACTATGGGGACACCCAGGTGTTCAATGGTTCTACAAGTCAGAATGTATCACAAAGAAATAAAGCTGGGATAGAAGGAAAGTGGAAAGGGGCATCAGTAAAAAACTAGGGAAGCCTGTTTCTGGGTCAAGAGGTGGACTCTTTAGGGGATGAAGGTGGACTTGGAAGAGGAGCTCCTCTATGTCTATATAATTAATTGCTTTAAAAATCTTTTGTAATGAAACAGGCATTTGTGAAATTGCCTACATATATTACTTCAAATAAAATTTCTCTGACACTGGAAAGTGACCCAAATCAAAAGCCTAAGTCTATTCATATAATAGTAATACCATATTTTAATTTAAAAATCAAACATGCGAGCAACTTCAGGCCCAGGACCAGAGGTAAGACCAACTTCTCTGCTCCAAGTGACCTGCCTGGTAGACTCAGGAAACACGCCACAGGAACAGCTAAAGACCAGTAGACAGGAAAGACTACACGCCTGAAAGCAGAACACTCTGTTCCCATAACTGGCTGAAAAAAAAAAACAAAACAAAAAACAAAAAACAAAAAAACAAAAAGAAACAAAACAGGAAAACAGGTCTACAGCACTCCTAACACGCAGGCCTATAAAACGGTCTAGCCACTGTCAGAGATAGCAGAACAAGGTAACACCAGAGACAACCTGATGGCGAGAGGCAAGCACAGGAACCCAAGCAACAGAAAGCAAGACAATATGGCATCTTTGGAGCCCAATTCTCCCACCAAAGAAAACACTGAATATCCAAACACAACAGAAAAGCAAGTTCTAGATTTAAATCAAATTTGATCATGATGCTGGAGGACTTCAAGAAACACATGAAGAACTCCCTTAGAGAAACTCAGGAAAGCATAAATAAACAAGTATAAGCCTATAGAGAGGATTCACAAAAATCCCTGAAAGAATTCCAGGAAAACACAATCAAACAGGTGAAGGAATTAAAAATGGAAATAGAAGCAATAAAGAAAGGACACGGGGAAACAACCCTGGATATAGAAAACCAAAGGAAGAGACAAGGATCAGTAGATACAAGCATTACCAACAGAATACAAGAGATAGAAGAGAGAATCTCAGGAGCAGAAGATTCCATAGAAATCATCAACACAATGGTCAAAGATAATGTAAAACGGAAAGAAAGTAGGGAAACGACACCCTTCATAATAGTCCCAAATAATATATAATACCTTGGTGTGATTTGAACCAAGCAAGTAAAAGATCTGTATGATAAGAACTTCAAGCCTCTGAACAAAGAAATTGAAGAAGATATTAGAAGATGGAAAGATCTCCCATGGTCATGGATTGGCAGGATTAACATAGTAAAAATGGCCATTTTACCAAAAGTGATCTACAGATTCAATGCAATCCCCATCAAAATACCAACCAATTCTTCAAAGAGTTAGACAGAACAATTTGCAAATTCATCTGGAATAACAAAAAACCCAGGATAGCTAAAACTGTCCTCAACAATAAAAGGACTTCTGGGGGAATCACTATCCCTGAACTCAAGCAGTATTACAGAGCAATAGTGATACAAACTGCATGGTTTTGGTACAAAGACAGACAGATAGACCAATGGAATAGAATTGAAGACCCAGAAATGAACCCACACACCTATGGTCACTTGATTTTTGACAAAGGAGCCAAAATTGTCCAATGGAAAAAAGATAGCATTTTCAGCAAATGGTGCTGGTTCAACTGGAGGTCAGCATGTAGAAGAATGCAGATCGATCCATGCTTATCACCCTGTACAAAGCTTAAGTCCAAGTGGATCAAGGACCTCCACATCAAATCAGATACAGTCAAACTAATAGAAGAAAAAGTGGGAAGCATCTCAAACACATGGGCACTGGAGAAAATTTCCCGAACAAAACACCAATGGCTTATGCTCTAAGATCAAGAATCGACAAATGGGATCTCATAAAACTGCCAAGCTTCTGTAAGGCAAAGGACACTGTTGTTAGGACAAAACGACAACCAACAGATTGGGAAAAGATCTTTACCAATCCTTCAACTGATAGAGGGCTTATATCCAAAATATACAAAGAACTCAAGAAGTTAGACTGCAAGGAGACAAATAACCCTATTAAAAAATGGGGTTCAGAGCTAAACAAGGAATTCACAACTGAGGAATGCCAAATGGGTAAGAAACACCTAAAGAAATATTCAAAATCTTTAGTCATAAGGGAAATCAAATCAAAACAACCCTGAGATTCCACCTCACACCAGTGAGAATGGCTAAGATCAAAAACTCAGGTGACAGCAAATGCTGGTGAGGATGTGGAGAAAGAGGAACACTCCTCCATTGTTGGTGGGATTGCAGACTGGTACAACCATTCTGGAAATCAGTCTGGAGGTTCCTCACAAAATTGGACATCACACTACTTGAGGACCCAGCTATACCACTCTTGGGCATATACCCAAAAGATGCCCCAACATATAACATAGACACATGCTCCACTATGTTCATAGCAGCCTTATTTATAATAGCCAGAAGCTGGAAAAAAGAACCCAGATGCCCTTCAACAGAGGAATGGATACAGAAAATGTGGTACATCTACACAATGGAATATTACTCAGCTATCAAAAACAATGACTTTATGAAATTGTAGGCAAATGGATGGAACTGGAAAATATCATCCTGAGTGAGGTAACCCAATCACAGAAAAACACACATGGTATGCACTCATTGATAAAAAAGTGGATATTAGCAAAGGCTTGAATTACCCTAGATGCACAGAACACATGAAACTCAAGAAGGATGACCAAAATGTGAATGCTTCACTCCTTCTTTAAAAGGGGAGCAAGAATACCCTTGGAAGGGAATAGGGAGGCAAAGTTTAGAACAGAGGCTGAAGGAACACCCATTCAGAGCCTGCCCCACATGTGGCCCATACATATACAGTCACTCAATTAGACAAGATGGATGAAGCAAAGAAGTGCAGGCTGACAGGAACCGGATGTAGATCTCTCCTGAGAGACACACCCAGAATACAGCAATTACATAGGCGAATGCCATCATTAATCCACTGAACTGAGAACGGACCCGAGTTGAAGGAATCAGAGAAAGGACTGAAAGAGCTTGAAGGGGCTTGAGACTCCATATGAACAACAATGCCAACCAACCAGAGCTTCCAGGGACTAAGCCACTACCCAAAGACTATACATGGACTTACCCTGGGCTCCAACCTCATAGGTAGCAATGAATAGCCTAGTAAGAGCACCAGTGGAAGGGGAAGCCCTTGGTCCTGTCAAGACTGAACCTCCAGTGAACATGATTGTTGGAGGGAGGGCGGTAATGGGGGGAGGATCGGGAGGGGAACACCCATAGACAAGGGAAGGGGAGGGGTTAGGGGTATGTTGGCCGGGAAACCAGGAAAGGGAATAACAATCAAAATGTAAATAAGAAATACCCAAGTTAATAAAGATGGAAAAAAAAGAAAAAAAATCAAATATGCTGACAAAGAATTTAAATGGTGGGTTAGTGCTACCTACAGTATTAACTACTTTGTACGTATTATTTTGTACTTGGAGTAAACCAGGGCTTTTTACACGCTTGTTATGAATTCCACCACTGAGCTACATTGTCAGTTCCATTTTTTATTACTGTGTATGTACAAAATCCACCAAGAACAGGGCTGAAGAGATGGATCATTGGTTGAGAATACTGGCTGCTCTTCCAGAGGACTCAGGTTTAATTCCTAGCACACATATTTCTCACAATCACCTGTAACTTTAGTACCAAAGGATCTGACATCCTCTTTGGCCTCCACAAATACTGCAGACAGGTGGTAAACTGAAAAACAAGCATGCAAAATATCCATACAAAAAATTTTAAATAAAAATTAAGGAAACAAAGAATAATGATGCTCATGTTATTTCCCTGTGGAATATAAAGTCACTTTTAACTACTGAAGTACTCTGCACATATAAGAAATTAAATTATTCAATTACTCTTTGGAGTTTTACATTAGCTTAACATTTAGTAAAAAAGAATGGAAGAAAGGAAGGAAGGAAGGAAGGAAGGAAGGAAGGAAGGAAGGAAGAAACAAACAAACAAACCACAATAAATTGAGAGGCCAAGCTGAGTCTCTCCCAAGTATACATCTGTTCCAGGCTTGGCTACCTTTCACTCTTTCCCAGCTAAAAAGGGGAGAACAAACTCTAGTACATGCGGCAGAGACAAATTCTTAAGCTTCTTTTCCAACTTCATCAAGATTTTTAGCTTTTTAATTCATACCAGTAGTTTGAATTATTGGGTAGCAGACATGCTGTCAAAAACTGGATAATTATCTGTCACTTTCCATGTCTGAAGGCAGCCTTCTACCTCTGCAACTTGATGGATAATCTGTGCTTGCACTCCAAAATTTATTATATTTGGATTTTATGTGGGAGTGCATGATCCCTTGAGGGAGAAACCTTAAGCAACCTCTTTTCCTTTCCACTTCTATCCTAACCCACATCTTGCACATACACCACAATTCACATATAATATACAAACAAATAGGCACACACAGAAATACACAGTGTGCACAGCATTGTATAGACATCTCCAAGTTGCTCCAATACTGACCTAAGCTCTAAATATCTGCCCATTAATTTTTTCACCACATTCTCACTTCATATCACCTTTCAACCTAATAAATGCTCATATTCAGGCAACCTAAAAAACAAACCTGCAAATGCTGATGGACATTTTTACTAATTCCATTTCCCTTTGCAAAAGTTTATATTTGGGAACAGAAAAATGACTCTGCTGTTGAAAGCACTCCGCTGATCTTCCTGAGGACCTAGGTTCAGTTTCCCACACCCAAAAGTGATGACTCAAAGACATTTGTAACTACAGTTCCAAGAGATCTAATGCCCTTCTCTGTCCTATGTCATCATAAGATACACATGTGGTACACAGACATTATGAAGGCAAAATACTTATAGACATAAAATAAATAAAAGAATTATTTAAAAGTTTAACTCATTCTATAGTATACCTAAAATCAATAGCTTTAAATCTGAATATGGTGTGTGTGTGTGTGTGTGTGTGTGTGTGTGTGTGTATGTGTGCATGCACGCACACATGTGGAAGCCAGAGGTTGAACTACCTTCCTTGATGCTCTCCATCTTTGGATCAGTGGGGTCTGGAAGTTTAGTTTGGAAAAATAAAAGTGTCTCGACCTAATGATCAAAAGTTTGGTTATGCTGTCTGGCAAGTGAACTCCAGATATCCACTTCCCTAGTACTGGAATCACAGACATTTTTCACAGCGTCCAAGTCTTCATATGGGTTCTGGGGAGCATTTACAGATTAAATCATTTCCACAAGTCTTTAAAGCTTTTTTTTTTCTTAAAGAACTATGTACTAAAATGTCAAAATGCTGCTTCAGTTGAAAATATAATGTAAACAGTTTTGCCACTTATAGAAGAGAATGCATAATAATTTATCTGAGTTTATTCTGATTAGCTTTGAGGCAATCAACATGTATGTTTAAGTAATTGAACAAGGGATAAGAAAATTAAATTCTCAGACAAGACACTTCCCATTTCAGCTTGCGCCCGGGGATGAACTGGTCCCACAGCTCCCTGAGGGAGATAGCTGGACTCTCAGAAGAAAGGACAATCCTCAGAGCTCAGAGGAGACAACTACTTCTGCTAACATTTTTGGCCAAAGAGTAACCCACCTAGTGCCCTCTGTGACCTTGGAGCACAAGAACCTAGGAGGAGTCAGGGGCAGGGAACTTCTGGTTTCTGCCTGTACCCAGAACTGAAAGCCATAGCCAGAAATGCCTACAACCTGACAGCAGAGGAAAGACCAACTTCTCTGCTCCAAGCAATCAACCTAGAGGCCTCAGGACAGACAAACCTAGGAGCAGTCTGGGACAGGATCTTTCCAGATTCTGCCTGCACCTTGAGCTGACACAGTCTTACGGCTCTATGTACCCAGATCCAGATGAAAGAAAACAGGTCTATGGCAGTGCTGACACATAGGCTTACAGGAGGGTGAAGCCACTGTCAATGACAGCAATATAAGGTAACAGGCAACCTGATGGCAAGAGGCAAGTGCAGGAACATAAGCAACAGAAAGCAAGACTACTTGACATCTTCAGAGCCCAGTTCTCCCACCAAAACAAATACTGGATATCCAAACACACCTGAAAAAGCAAGATTTGGATTGAAAAACCACATCTCATAATGATGTTAAGAAAGACATAAATAACTCCCTTAAAGAAATACAGGACAACACAAACAAACAAGTAGAAGCCCTTAAAGAGGAAACACAAAAATTCCATAAACAATTAAAAGAAAACACAACCAAACAGGTGAAAAAATTGAACAAAACCATCCAGGATTTAAAAACAGAAATATAAACAATAAAAAATCACAAAGGGAGACAAACCTGGAGATAGAAAACCTAGGAAATAGAAGAGACATATAGATGCAAGCATCACCAACAAAATAGAAGAGATAGAAGAGAGAATATCAGGGGCAGAAGATACCATAGAAAACATCAACACAACCATCAAAGACAATGTAAAAGGCAAAAAGCTCCTAACCCAAAACATCCAGGATATGCAAGATAAGTGAAAAGATCAAACCTAAGGATAATAGGTATAGAAAAGAGTAAAGACTCCTAACTTAACAGGCCAGTAAATATCTACAACAAAATCATAGAAGAAAACTTTCCTAACCTAAAGAAAGAAATACCCATAAACCTACAAGAAGCCTACAGAACTCCAAATAGATTGGACCAGAAAAGAAATTCCTCCCGTCACATAGTAGTCAAAACACCAAACACACAAAACAAAGAGAGAATATTAAAAGCAGTAAGGGAAAAAGGTCAAGTAACATATAAAGGCACACCTATAAGAATTATGCCAGACTTCTCACCAGAGACTATGAAAGCCAGAAGATGCTGGGCAGCTGTCATACAGACCCTAAGAAAACACAAATGCCAGCCCAGGCTACTGTATCCAGCCAAACTCTTAATGAACATAGATGGAGAAATCAAGTTATTCCATGACAATATCTTTTTCACAAATCCAGCACTACAAAGGATAATATATGGAAAATACCAATATAAGGTGGGAAACTACCCCTAGAAAGAAGCAAGAAAGTAATGTACTTGCAACAAATCCAAAAGAAGAGGACAACAAAAACATAACTCCACTTCTAACAACAAAAATAGCAGGAAACAACAATCACTATTCCTTAATATCTCTTAACATCAATGGACTCAATTCCACATAAAAAGAAAAAGACTAAAAAACTGGATACATAAAGAGGACACAGTATTTTGCTGCATACAGGAAACATACCTCAGTGAAAAAGGCAGACAGTACCTCACAGTAAAAAGCTGGAAAACAATTTTCCAAGCAAATAGTGCCAAGAATCAAGCTAGAGGAGCCATTCTAATATTGAATAAAATCGACTTTCAACCAAAAGTTATCAAAAAAGATAAGGAAGGACACTTCATATTCATCAAAGGAAAAATCCACCAAGATGAACTCTCAATCCTGAACATCTATGCTCCAAATGCAAGAGAATCTACATTCATAAAAGAAAGCTTACTAAAGCTCAAAGCACACATTGCCCCTCACACAATAATCACAGGAGATTTTAACACCCCACCCTTATCAATGGACAGATCCTGGAAAGAGAAACTAAACAAAAAATAGAGAAACTAACAGAAGTTTTGAACCAAATGGATTTAACATATTTATAGAATATGTCATCTTAAACAAAAGAGTATGCCTGCTTCTCAGCACCTCACAGTACATTTTCCAAAATTGACCATAGCATCAGTCACAAAACAGACCTCAAACATTACAAGAAGATTGAAATAATCCCATACGTCCTATCAAATCACCACAGACTAAAGTTGGTCTTCAATGACAACAAAAACGAAAGAAAGCCCACATACACATGGAAACTGAACAATATTCTAATCAATGAAAACTTAGTCAAGAAAGAAATTAAATACTTTTTAGAATTTAACTAAAATGAAGGCACAACATACCCAGATTTATGGGACATGGTGAAAGCAGTGCTAAGAGGAAAATCCACAGCTCTGAGGGCCTCCAAAAAGAAACTGGAAATAGCATACATGAGCACCTTGACAGCACACATAAAGAGTTCTAGAACAAAAGGAAGCAAATACACCCAAGATGAGCACATGGCAGGAAGTAATCAAACTCAGGGCAAAACTCAACCAAATAAAAAAAAAAAAGAATTATACAAAGAATCAGCAAAGCCAGGAGCTGGTTCTTTGAGAAAATCAACAAGATAGAAAAACACTTACCAGATGCACCAGAGGGCAGAGGGAGAGTATCCAAATTAACAAGATCAGAAATGAAAAGGGAGACATAACAACAGAAATTGAGGACATTAAAAAAAATCATCAGATCCTACTACAATAGCCTATACTCAACAAAACTGGAAAATGTGGGTGAAAGGGACAATTTAATAGACATATACCAGGTACCAAAGTTAGGAACAGATAAACCATCTAAACAGTCCCATCATCCTTAAAGAAATAGAAGCAGTTATTAAAAGTCTCCAAACCAAAAATGGCCCAGGACCAGATGGGTTTAGTGCAGAATTCTATCAGAACTTCAAAGAAGACCTAATACCAATGCTCTTCTAATTACTCTACAAAATAGAAACAGAGAGAACTGTACCCAGTTCATTCTATAAAGCCACAATTATGCTTATACCTAAACCACACAAAGGCCCACCAAAGAAGGAGAACTCGAAACAAATATACTTCATGACCATTGATGCAAAAATTCTCAATAAAATCCTTGCAAACTGAATCCAAGAACACATCAAGAAGATCACCCATCATGTTCAAGTAGGCTTCATCCCAGGGATGCAGGGATGGTTAAATATATGGAAATTCATCAACATAATCCAATATGTAAATAAACTCAAAGAATAAAACCACATGATCATCTCATTAGATGCTGAAAATCATTTGACAATATTCAACACCCCCTTCATGTTAAAAATCTTAGAACGATCAGGAATTCAAGGCCCATACCTAAATATAATAAAAACAATATAGAGCAAACCAGTAGCAAACATCGAACTAAATGGAGAGAAACTTGAAGCAATCCCACTAAAATCAGGGACTAGACAAGGCTGCCCACTCTCTCCCTATTTATTCAAAATAATACTCGAATGCCTAGTCAGAGAAATCAGACAACAAAAAGATGTCAAACGGATACAAATGGGAAAGGAAGAAGTCAAATATCCCTATTTGGAGATGATATGATAGTATCCTTGAGTGAACCCAAAGATTCCACCAGAAAACTACTGGGCCTGAGAAACAACTTCAACAAAGTGGCTGGGTACAAAATTAACTCAAACAAATTAGTGGCCTTCCTCTACTCAAAGGATTAAACAGGCTAAGAAAGAAATTAGGGAAATTACACCCTTCACCATAATCCCAAACAACATAAAATACCTCCGTGTGACTCTAACCAAGGAAATGAAAGATCAGTATAAAAAGAACTTCAGTCCCTGAGGAAAGAAATTGAAGATTTCAGAAGATGGAAATGTTTCCCATGCTCATGGATTGACATGATTAATATAGTTAAAATGGCCATCTTGCCAAAAGCAATCTACAGGTTCTATGCAAACCCCATCAAAATTCCAACTCAATTCTTCATAGAGTTAGAAAGAGCAATTTGCAAATCCATTTGGAATAATAAAAAACCCAGGATAACAAAAACTATCCTTAAAAATAAAAGAACATCTGGGGGAATCACCATCTATGACCTCAAGCAGTATTACAGTGCAATACTGGTTAAAAAAAAACTGTACAGTATTGGTACAGAGACAGACCGGTAGATCAATGGAATAGAATTAAAGACCCAAAAATGAACCGATACACCTATGCTCACTTGATCTTTGACAAATGAGCTAAAACTATATAATGGAAAAAAGATAGCATTTTCAACAAATGATGCTGGTTTAACTGGAGGTCAGCATGTAGAAGAATGCAAATTGACCCATTCTTATCACCCTGTACAAAGCTTAAGTCCAAGTGGATCAAGGACCTCCATATCAAACCAGATACACTCAAACTAATAGAAGGGAAAGAAGGAAACAGGCTCAAACACATGGGCACTGGGGAAAATTACCTGAGCAAAGCACCAATGGCTTATGCTCTAAGATCAAGAATCAACAAATGGGACCTCATAAAACTGCAAAGCTTATGTAAGGCAAAGGATACTGTCATTAGGACAAGACAGTGACCAACAGATTGGGAAAAGATCTTTATCAATCCTAGATCCAATAAAGCACTAATATCCAATTTATACAATGAATCAAATAACCCTATTAAAAATGGAATACACGGCTAAACAAAAAATTCTCAGCTGAGGAATATCGAATGGCTGAGGAGTACCTAGTGAAATGTTAAACAACCTTAGTCATCAGGGAAATGCAAACCAAAACAACCCTGAGATTCTACCTCACACCAGTTAGAATGGCTAAGATCAAAAACTCAGGTGACAATAGATGCTGGCAATGATGTGGAGAAAGAGGAACACTCCTCCATTGCTGGTGGGATTGCAAGCTGGAACAACCACTCTGGAAATCAGTCTGGAGGTTCCTCAAAAAAAATTGGACATAGTACTACCTGAGGACCCAGCTATACCTCTCCTGGACCCAGCTATACCCAAATGATGCTCCAACATACAACAAACACAGTTGTTCCACTATGTTCATAGCAGCCTTATTTATAATAGACAGAGGCTGGAAAGAACCCATATGTCCTTCAACAGAGGAATGGATACATAAATTGTGGTACAGCTACACAATGGAGTACTACTCAGTTATTAAAAACAATGATATCATGAAATTTATAGGCAAATGGATGAAACTAGAAAATATCATCCTGAGTGTGGTAACCTAATCACAAAAAACACACATGGTATGCACTCCCTGTAAGTGGACATTAGCCAAAAAGCTGGGATTACCCAAGATACAATCTACAGATCACATGAAACTCAAGAAGGAAGACCAAAGTGCAAATGCTTCAGTCCTTAATAGATAGAACAAAAATATTCATAGAAGGACATATGCAGACAATGTTTGGAGCAGAGACTGAAGGGATTCAGAGCCTTCACCACCTGGGGATCCAGCCCATGTACGTACAGCCACCAAACCCAGACAATATTGCTGATGCCAAGAAGTACATGCGGACAGGAGCCTGATGTAGCTCTCTCCTGAGAGGCTCAGCCAGAGCAAGTCAAATACAGAGGCACATGCTATTAGCCAACCATTGATCTGAGAATGGGGTCCCTGTTGGCGGAGTTAGAGAAAGGATTGAAGGAGCTGAAGAGGTTTGCAACCCCATAAGAACAATACCAACCAAACAGAGCTCCCAGGGACCAAACCACTACCCAAAGACTACACATGGACAGACCCATGGCTCCAGCTGCATATGTAGCAAAGGATTGATTGTTATAGCAGAGGAGAAGGCCTTGGTCCTGCCAAGCCTGGACCCCTGAGTGTAGGGGAATGTCAGGTTGGTGGGGCGGGAATGGGCTGTGGTTGGGGAGGGGGAACTCCCTTATAGAAGAAGGGGAGAGGAATGTGATATGGGACTTACGGATGGGTAACTGGTAAAGGGAATAATTTGAAATGTAAATAAATATTTTCCAATAAAAAAATGAAAAAAGAAATTCTTTCATTCATTCTTACATTCTACCATACCATAATAATTATTAAGAACAATCATATCTTAAACAATTTGTTACATTAACAAAGTTTCTGAATAATCATACTGAGTGGACTCTGAGAAGACATAATTATCCTGTCTCAGAGGAGTAAAGAGGCGGATGGTCAGCATGAAGAGCACTGACATGGAGCACAGCATTGCGGTGACTATACTTGGAAGCAGATCATGAGGGACAGACAAAAGCAGACACAAGTGTGTGTGTAGGTAAAAGCAGAACTCAAAATGGAATTCCACATGGTCTTAGTTGTAACTTCTATCATGTACACATGAGTAGGCATCAAATTATACAGACACTGCATGCCAGCAAAGAGCAGCTCCAGCCTTGGGTTGATTGCCCTCGACATGCTGTGTTCTCAGACCACCAGCAGCAGCATCTAGGAGCTTGGAAACCAAAGTCTAACTCCTCAACCATTTCCAACCTAATCAGACACATAAGGCAGGTCTCAGCAATCAGTCTTTCAGCAACTTCCTCAGGAGCTTCTACTTCAATACTTTTGAGGAATGTGAAATGCTCAACTCTGCTAAGCATTGCAGCCACTTAGGAAGTTAAAATCTGGAAGTTTTTATGCTTCTCTTCAGTTAGTTAGGAAAAGATCAGGTAAGGATAGAAACGATGCAGATACATTATTTTGTGGTGTCCAACCTATGCAATCTTAGGCTCAGAAAAAAAAAGGAGGGTCAGGCCCAGGTTTAGAAAGACCATCCAAACTTGTTTTTACACTGTTTTATGTCAGGTTTAATTTTTAAGATATTTTCATTGATTTTTATGATGTTTGCATCATGCACCCCAATTTCACTATTTCCCTGTCCTTCCATATCCCTCCTCCACCTTTGTAATCTCCCCTCATTATTTGCCATGGAAGCTGCAGTGTATTATGGTGTATCACACAGTATACCCTTTTGCCCAAACCGCTTTACTTGCAAATGTTCATGGCAATGAGTCATTGGTCTGGTTCAAGACTTCTGGACGCTGCTACACAATCAATACTGGATCCTCAAAGAGACTTCTTTCAGACACCCTGCTGTTGCCCTGAGTCATGGAGCTCCTGCAGCTTTGATTCTACAGGATCATCCCCTTCTAAGCTCCAGTAGTTCATACTCAACGTACAAGTAGATGTTGTGGTGGGCCAATCCAAAGAACTGGATCTGAGCCTAGGTGGTAGCTGCAAATGTTCAACCTGCCAACTCTCCTGCACCCACTAGGGCCAGATCTACTGCCCAGGCAAGTGCTAGGGGCAAGCTTTGCTGAACTCACACCACTAGTGGCAGCTTTCCCATACCCACAGTATCAGCTCTTGATGCTCAGACTAAACATAGGGCCAGCTCTCCCATATCTATACTACCAGGACCAGCTCTCCCTCGATGCCAGGCTAGGAGTAGGGCCAGTTCTCCCAGTGGCACAGTTAGCAAGGGGTGGAGTCAGCTCTCCCTTCTGCTGCATTTGAGTAGGGGCAGGGTAAAGTTTAAATTTTTATTTGGTAATAAGTCATATTCCCAGATATTTCTAGTGATAGCCAGTGTCATCATTCTGTCTAAACTTCATTCCACAGTAACCTGGCAACAGCCAAGTATGCTGTGCCCCACAGTTACCTGGCAACATTCAAGAAGGTTTGACTCACCACTATAAAAGGGGCTGCTTGCTCCCCACCCCCTTTCTCCTCTCTTGCTCTCTTGCCCTCTTGCTCATCTCTTACTATTGCCTTTCTATCAACACTTTCTCCCCATTTCCTTCCCCCCATTCTCTCCACATGCTCAAGGCTGGCCTCTACTCTCTTCTCCTCTACTCACTACTCCTCTACTTCTCCTCTCTTGCCCCCCCTCTGCCTCTCTGCCTCTACTACTCTAAACTCCCCTCTCCATGCTTTGAATAAATTCTATTCTATATTATACCATCATGTGACTGGTCCCTCAGGGTAAAAGGATGCCTCAGCATGAACCCGCTCCATAGAACATATCTCCTCTCTCTTTAACTTTTTATAAACATATCAGTCAGCAAGAACCATTAAGTTAAGAAAATCTAGATACACTCAAACTAATAGAAGAAAAAGAAGGGAAGAACCTCAAACACATGGGCACTGGAGAAAATTTCCTGAACAAAACATCAATGGCTTAAGCTCTAAGATCAAGAATTGACAAATGGGATCTCAAAAAACTGCAAAGTTTCTGTAAGGAAAAGGACACTGTTGTTAGACAAAACGGTAACCAACAGATTGGGAAAAGAGCTTTACCAATCCTACAACTGATAGAGGGCTTATATCCAAAATATACAAAGAACTCAAGAAGTTAGACTGCAGGGAGACAAATAACCCTATTAAAAAATGGGGTTCAGAGCTAAACAAGGAATTCACAACTGAGGAATGCCAAATGGGTAAGAAACACCTAAAGAAATATTCAAAATCTTTAGTCATAAGGGAAATGCAAATCAAAACAACCCTGAGATTCCACCTCACACCAGTGAGAATGGCTAGGATCAAAAACTCAGGTGACAGCAGATACTGGCGAGAATGTGGAGAAAGAGGAACACTCTTCCATTGTTGGTGGGATTGCAGACTGGTACAACCATTCTGGAAATCAGTCTGGAGGTTCCTCACAAAATTGGACATCACACTACTTGAGGACCCAGCTATACCACTCTTGGGCATATACCCAAAAGATGCCCCAACATATAACAAAGACACATGCTCCACTATGTTCATAGCAGCCTTATTTATAATAGCCAGAATCTGGAAAGAACCCAGATGCCCTTCAACAGAGGAATGGATACAGAAAATGTGGTACATCTACATAATGGAATATAACTCAGCTATCAGAAAAAAATGACTTTACAAAATTCATAGACAAATGGATGGAACTGGAAAATATCATCCTGAGTGAGGTAACCCAACCACAGAAAAACACACTCATTGATAAGTGGATATTAGCCCAAATGCTCGAATTACCGTAGATGCACAGAACACATGAAAATCAAGAAGGATGACCAAAATGCGAATGCCTCACTCCTTCTTTAAAAGGAGAAGAAGAATAACCTTGGGAGGGAATGGGGAAGCAAAGTGTAGAACAGAGGCAGAAGGAACACCCATTCAGAGCCTGCCCCACATGTGGCCCATACATATACAGCCATCCAATTAGACAAGATGGATGAAGCAAAGAAGTGCAGGCAGACAGGAGCCGGATGTAGATCTCTCCTGAGAGACACACCCAGAATACAGCAAATACAGACGCGAATGCCAGCAGCAAACCACTGAACTGAGAAAGGAACCCCTGTTGAAGGAATCAGAGAAAGGACTGGAAGCGCTTGAAGGGGCTTGAGACCCCATATGAACAACAATACCAACCAACCAGAGCTTCCAGGAACTAAGCCACTACCCAAAGACATGACTGACCCTGGGCTCCAACCTCATAGGTAGCAATGAACAGCCTAGTAAGAGCACCAGTGGAAGGGGAAGCCCTTGGTCCTGCCAAGACTGAACCCCCAGTGAACGTGATTGTTGGGGGGAGGGCAGTAATGGAGGGAGGATGGGGAGGGGAACACCTATATAGATGGGAGGGAGAGGGGGATGGGGGGATGTGGGCCGGGAAACCTGGAAAGAGAATAACAATCAAATTGTAAATAAGAAATACCCAAGTTAATAATGATGGAGGAGAACCCAGCTGATCACACCCCATAGCTCACTGCTCCCAAACCCCTTGGAGAGAGAGCTCACCGCCCGGACAGGTGGACACTCCTGAGACTGCAGAGTGGGAGAGACCACAAATACTGCCCACCCCTGCCCACATCCCTGGCCCAAGAGGAAACTGTATAAGACCTCTGGGAACCAGAATATTGGGACACTCGAATGGCAGATCCCCTGCAGTCCAGACACCGCCTGGACCTGAAAAGAACCAGTCAATAGTTCTTTGCACCCAAATCCCATGGGAGGGAGAGCTAAACCTTCAGAGGGGCAGACACGCCTGGGAAACCAGAAGAGACTATACTCTGCCCACATTTCCGACTCCAGAGGAAAACACCTAATGCCATCTGGGACCCTGGTGCACAGGGGCCCTGGAAAAAAGCAGCGCAGGCTCTTCTGTTTGCTGCCCTCACAGAGAGCTCAAAAGCAGCCCCCCAGGAGCAACTTGAGCCGCAGGACCACAGGTAAGACCAACTTTTCTGCTCCAAGCACCTGTCTGGTGGACTCAGGACACAGGCCCACAGGAACAGCTGAAGACCAGTAGACAGGAAAGACTACATGCCTGACAGCAGAACACTCTTTATGTAACTGGCTGAAAGAAAACAGGAAAACAGGTCTATAGTACTCCTGACACACAGGCCTATAGGACAGTCTAGCCACTGTCAGACAGCAGAACAAGGTAACACCAGAGACAACCTGATGGCAAGAGGTAAGCGCAGGAACCCAAGCAACAAAAACCAAGACTACATGGCATCATCGGAGCCCAATTCTCCCACCAAAGAAAACACTGAATATCCAAACACACCAGAAAAGTAAGATCTAGATTTAAAATCACATTTGATCATGATGCTGGAGGACTTCAAGAAAGACATGAAGAACTCCCTTAGAGAAACGCAGGAAAACATAAATAAACAAGTAGAAGCCTATAGAGAGGAATCACTAAAATCCGTGAAAGAATTCCAGGAACACACAATCAAACAGATGAAAGAATTAAAAAATGGAAATAGAAGCAATAAAGAAAGGACACAGGGAAACAACACTGGATATAGAAAACCAAAGGAAAAGACAAGGAGCCGTAGATACAAGCATCACCAACAGAATACAAGGAGCAGAAGATTCCATAGAAATCATCGACGCAACTGTCAAAGATAATGTAAAGCGGAAAAAGCTACTGGTCCAAAACATACAGGAAATCCAGGACTCAATGAGAAGATCAAACCTAAGGACAATAGGTATAGAAGAGAGTGAAGACTCCCAGCTCAAGGGACCAGTAACTATCTTCAACAAAGTCATAGAAGAAAACTTCCCTAACCTAAAGAAAGAGATGCTCATAAATATACAAGAAGCCTACAGAACTCCAAATAGATTGGACCAGAAAAGAAACTCCTCCCTTCACATAATAGTCAAAACACCAAATGCACAAAAGAAAGAAAGATTATTAAAAGCAGTAAGGGAAAAAGGTCAAGTAACATATAAAGGCAGACCTATCAGAATCACACCAGACTTCTCGCCAAAAGACTATGAAAGCCAGAGGATTCTGGACAGATGTCATACAGACCCTAAGAGAACGCAAATGCCAGCCCAGGTTACTGTATCCAGCAAAACACTTAATTAACATAAATGGAGAAACCAAGATATTCCATGACAAAACCAAATTTACACAATATCTTTCTACAAATCCAGCCCTACAAAGGATAATAAATGGTAAAGCCCAACATAAGGAGGCAAGCTACACCCTAGAAAAAGCAAGAAACTGATCATCTTGGCAACAAAACAAAGAGAAGAAAAGCACACAAACCTAGTCTGACATCCAAATATGAATATAACAGGAAGCAATAATCACTATTCAACATCAATGGACTCAACTCCCCAATAAAAAGACATAGATTAACAAACTGGATAGGCAATGAGGACCCTGCATTCTGCTGCCTATAGGAAACACACCTCAGAGACAAAGACAGACACTACCTCAGAGTAAAAGGCTGGAAAACAACTTTCCAAGCAAGTGGTCAGAAAAAGCAAGCTGGAGTAGCCATTCTAATATCAAATAAAATCGATTTTCAACCAAAAGTCATCAAAAAAGTTAAGGAAGGACACTTCATATTCATCAAAGGAAAAATCCACCAAGATTAACTCTCAATCCTAAATATCTATGCTCCAAATACAAGGGCATCTACATACATAAAAGAAACCTTACTAAAGCTCAAAGCACACATTGCACCTCACACAATAATAGTAGGAGATCTCAACACCCCACTCTCATCAATGGACAGATAATGGAAACAGAAATTAAACAGAGACGTAGACAGACTAAGAGAAGTCATGAGCCAAATGGACTTAACGGATATTTATAGAACGTTCTACCCTAAAGCAAAAGGATATACCTTCTTCTCAGCTCCTCATGGTACTTTCTCCAAAATTGACCATATAATTGGTCAAAAAACAGGCCTCAACAGGTACAGAAAGATAGAAATAATCCCATGCATGCTATCAGACCACCACGGCCTAAAGCTGGTCTTCAATAACAATAAGGGAAGAACGCCCACATATACGTGGAAGTTGAACAATGCTCTACTCAACGATAACCTGGTCAAGGAAGAAATAAAGAAAGAAATTAAAGACTTCTTAGAATTTAATGAAAATGAAGGTACAAC
Source organism: Rattus rattus (assembly GCF_011064425.1). Lineage (NCBI taxonomy): Eukaryota > Metazoa > Chordata > Mammalia > Rodentia > Muridae > Rattus > Rattus rattus. The sequence continues at coordinate 33,575,002 of NC_046167.1, read as the reverse complement.
ATACCCAAACTTATGGGACACAATGAAAGCTGTACTAAGAAGAAAACTCATAGCTCTGAGTGCCTGCAGAAAGAAACAGGAGAGAGCATTTATCAGCAGCTTGACAGCATACCTAAAAGCTCTAGAACAAAAAGAAGTAAATACTCCCAGGAGGAGTAGAAGGCAGGAAATAATTAAACTCAGAGCTGAAATCAACCAAGTAGAAACAAAAAGGACCAAAGAAAGAATCAACAGAAAAAAAAATTGGATCTTTGAGAAAATCAACAAGATAGATAAACCCTTTAGCCAGATTAACGAGAGGACACAGAGAGTGTGTCCAAATTAACAAAATCAGAAATGAAAAGGAGACATAACTACAGATTCAGAGGAAATTCAAAAAAATCATCAGATCCTACTACAAAAGCCTATATTCAACAAAACTTGAAAATCTGGAGGAAATGGACAATTTCCTAGACAGATACCAGTTACCAAAGTTAAATCAGGAACAGATAAACCATTTAAACAACCCCATAACTCCTAATGAAATAGAAGCAATCATTAAAGATCTCCCAACCAAAAAGAGTCCAGGTCCAGACGGGTTCAGTGCAGAATTCTATCAGACCTTCATAGAAGACCTCATACCAATACCAGATGCCCTTCAACAGAGGATTGGGTACAGAAAATGTGGTACATCTACACAATAGAATATTACTCAGCTATCAAAAACAATGACTTTATGAAATTGATAGGCAAATGGAAGGAACTGGACAATATCATCCTGTGTGAGGTAACCCAATCACAGAAAAACACACATGGTATGCACTCATTTATAAATGGCTATTAGCCCAAATGCTTGAATTAACCCTAGATGCACAGAACACATGAAACTCAAGAAGGATGACCAAAATAGAATGCTTCACTCCTTCTTTAAAAGGGGAACAAGAATACCCTTGGGAGGGTTTAGGGAGGCAAAGTGTAGAAGAGAGACAGAAGGAACACCCATTTAGAGCCTGCCCCACATGGGGCCCATACATATACAGCCACCCAATTAGACAAGATGGATGAAGCAAAGAAGTGCAGGCTGACAGGAACCGGATGTAGATCTCTCCTGAGAGACACACCCAGAATACAGCAAATACATAAGTGAATGACAGCAGCAAACCACTGAACTGGAAACAGGACCCCCATTGAAGGAATAAGAATCAGAGAAAGGGCTGAAGAGCTTGAAGGCTCGAGACCCCAGATGAACAACAATGCCAACCAACCAGAGCCCAGGACTAAGCCACTACCCAAAGACTATACATGGACTGACCCTGGCTCCAACCTCATAGGTAGCAAAATGAATAGCCTAGTAAGAGCACCAGTGGAAGGGGAAGCCTTGGTCCTGCAAGACTCAACCCCAGTGAACGGATTGTTGGGGGAGGTGGTAATGGGGAGGATGGGAGGGGAAGCCCATATAGAAAGGAAGGGGAAGGGGTTAGGGGGATGTTGGCCTGGAAACCGGCAAGGGGAATAACAATCGAAAGGTAAATAAGAAATACTCAAGTTAATAATGATAAAAAAATAAAATAAAATAAAGATGGAGGGGAAAAAAGAAAATCTATGAAAGAAGCATATAATTCTAAAAGATTTTAACAAAAATTCAATATGGTCTTATAGCCAAGATGAACAAATGTTGTTCATAAAACTTTAGGTAACCTTCACTCGCTGCAGATGGCCTGCCTCGCCTTGTGCTCTCCCGCCGCCGCCCCGCAGAAATGCTTCGACTACCCACAGTTCTTCGCCAGATGAGACCAGTGTTCGGGCACTGGCTCCTCATCTCACTCGGTCCTATGCCAAAGATGTAAAATTTGGTGCGGATGTTCGAGCCTTAATGCTTCAAGTTGTAGACCTTTTAGCCGATGCTGTAGCTGTTACAATGGGGCCAAAGGGAAGAACAGTGATTATTGAACAGAGTTGGGGAAGTCCCAACGTAACAAAAGATGGGGTCACTGTTGCAAAGTCAATTGATTTAAAGGATAAATACAAAAATATCGGAGCTAAACTTTTCAGGATGTTGCCAATAACACAAATGAATAGGCTGGGGATGGCACCACCACTGCCACTGTTCTGGCACGGTCTATTGCCAAGGAGGGCTTTGAGAAGATCAGTAAAGGGGCTAATCCAGTGGAAATCTGGAGAGGTGTGATGTTGGCTGTTGATGCTGTAATTGCTGAACTTAAGAAACAATATAAACCTGTGACAACCCCTGAAGAAATTGCTCAGGTTGCTACAATTTCTGCAAACAGAGACAAAGACACTGGGAACATCATTTCTGATGCAGTGAAGAAGGTTGGAAGAAAGGGCGTCATCAAAGTGAAGGATGGGAAAACCCCTAATGATGAGCTAGAAATTATTGAAGGCATGAAGTTTGATAGAGGATATATTTCCCCATATTTTATTAACACATCAAAAGGTCAAAAATGTGAATTCCAAGATGCCTATGTTTTGTTGAGTGAAAAGAAAATTTCTAGTGTTCAGTCCACTGTACCTGCTCTTGAAATTGCCAATGCTCATCGGAAGCCCTTGGTCATAATTGCTGAAGATGATGATGCAGAAGCTCTTAGCACACTGGTTTTGTACAGGCTAAAAGTTGGTCTTCGGGTTGTAGCAGTCAAAGCTCCAGGGTTTGTGGACAGCAGGGAGAACCAGCTTAAAGATACGGCTATCACTATTGGTGGCACGGTGTTTGGAGAAGAGGGGTTGAATCTAAATCTTGAAGATGTTCAAGCTCATGATTTAGGAAAAGTTGAAGAGTTCATTGTCACCAAAGATGATGCCATGCTTTTGAAAGGAAAAGGTGACAAAGTTCACATTGAAAAATGTATTCAAGAAATAACTGAGCAGCTAGATGTCACAACTAGTGTATATGAAAAGGAAAAGCTAAACGAGCGACTTGCTAAACTTTCAGATGGAGTAGCTGTGTTGAAGGTTGGAGGGACAAGTGATGTTGAAGTGAATGAGAAGAAAGACAGAGTTACAGATGCTCTCAATGCTACAAGAGCAGCTGTTGAAGAAGGCATTGTTCTAGGAGGGGGCTGTGCTCTGCTTCGGTGCATCCCAGCCTTGGGTTCACTAAAGCTTGCTAATGAAGATCAGAAGATAGGTATAGAAATTATTAAAAGAGCACTTAAAATTCCTGCAATGGTGATTGCTAAGAATGCAGGTATTGAAGATCTTTGATAGTTGAGAAAATTCTGCAGAGTTCCTCAGAGGTTGGCTATGATGCCATGCTTGGAGATTTTGTGAACATGGTGGAAAAGGGAATCATTGATCCAGCAAAGGTTGTAAGAACTGCTTTACTGGATACTGCTGGGGTGGCCTCCTTGGTAACTACAGCTGAAGCTGTAGTGACAGAAATTCCTAAAGAAGAGAAGGACCCTGGAATGGGTGCAATGGGTGGAATGGGAGGGGTTATGGGAGGTGGCATGTTCTAACTCCTAGAATAGTGCTTTGCCCTTATCAATGAACTGTGACAGGAAGCTCCAGGCAGGTTCCTCACCAATAACTTCAGAGAAGTCACCTGAAGAAAATGACTGAAGAGAAGGCTGGCCGATCACTGTAACCATCAGTTACTAGTTTCTTTTGACAATACATAATGGTTTACTGCTGTCATTGTCCATGCCTATAGACAATTTATTTTCTTTTTTGAATAAAAACATTTGTACATTCCAAAAAGAAACTTTAGGTAAGATAAATTTAGTAGAACTTATTTAACAAAAGAAAAATTATCTTCTAATTGCTGTGCTGTGGCTTAGCAGGTAAAGGCACTTATTGCCAAGTCTGATGATTTGAATTTGATACCAAGGACTAACACGACGGAAGGAGAGAAGCACCTCCACCAAGCCATCTTCATGCCCCATCCACACAGTTAAACAAGTGTGATTTTAAAACTTTTAATAAAATTTTAAAACATGATGCAGTAAAGGGCTGTCTTCTGAACCAGTTCAGTTAGCATTCATGACCAGAATACAGAGTAAGGCCTTATTCTGGGAGCTTGGTCAGTTACAGCTCAGGGTTTGCCTAATTTGAATGTGGTCTGATCAGCTGAATGCTATAATTGGCAGATACTCAAGTGTTTGGTTATAAACATAAACTCCCATGGCAGGCTTTCAGTCTGTTACATGGTAAGTTCAACTATAGTTCACTAAGTTTGAAGTTTAGAAGTCTGAGGAACAAAAGCATCCATCCTCAGGCCAAATTTTGTTCAGAAAGTATGTTATAAACTGATTTTACAAAACTTAGAGTTGGTTACCACAGGCTGATAATAACATGTACTAGCAATTGTCACTTATTGCAATAACAGGATGAGCCATTATTTGGATGGAGATATTAAAGCAATGTCCATGCTTCTTATTGGGCACTGCAATACTTTAGTGGAAAGAATCAACATATGACATGTCATCAGTCTCACAACAGCAGATTATGCGCATCATGTAGCGGTAGAGTATATCCTCAAATCAGTAATGATGCAACCACTTACATCCCAAAAATTTGAAAGGAGCAGTGGTCATCCATTCACAAGCACACCTCTATGATCAATAAATATTGGATAAATATTGGACATGCTATTCATATAGCGTCATCTAAGATGAAGATAAGAAAACAGAATGATGTAAGCTGTGGAACATTCCTGGACCATAAGTAAAGGGATTAGGAGGTGTATCTACTGTCTCTGAACCTTTTGTTTTATCTGTGAAAAAGACAAAATATGAAAAGCTTTCTAACAGAGTCAAATATAGTACACATCCAACAAAATAAGAACACTATGCAAAAGAGCTCTGTGTTTGTAAAACCCAAGTAACTGTATAAAGACAGAATGGGAAAAGTGGCTCCAATGTAGATTTCTAAAAGGAGTTAGAGATAGTGTTGGAGAACTCTGAGTTAATCATCATGTGACACCATGCTTGATTGCCTTTAAATCTTGTTTGTATACCCATGAAGCCAACCAGTCCTGGGAGTCACATAATACTCAGCGGCCTCTTTTTGAGTGAGTAACTTGTTTATTATATGTCCCTACCTTTAAACATGAACTAGTCCCATACGTCCCGTGGTGTGTATCCCTTTGGATTTTAACATGATCTATTTTAGGTAAATATTCAATCAATTCAACAGGTAAAGTCATATCAGAATTTATTTTTCTTCCAATGGTGCTACATGTTACCTTCTCTTTCCAAAAGGCCTAAAACAACAGAAGAGCAGAGCCTGGGGTTGTGATATCCTTTGAGTACTCGCTATACACTGGGACCTCTCTGAATACCCAGATCTTCAATCTTCTTATCCGATGTCCATGACATGTACTGGTCTTTTAAAGTGTCTGCAGCTACTACTATGACCTTTATGACTACAGTTCCCTTCTTCTGCTTCCTAGTTCGGATATTTCTAGTGCATAAATCTACATGTACTCATGTGTTTACTTTATCAGGGAGGACATACGGGACTCCTGAACCCTTAATCTTTCAACTGTAGCAACAACAACAACTCCACATCATTTATCATTAAGAAAACGAAAAATTAAAATCATAACACTACACCTATTAGAATAGTTCAGACTAAAAAGACATCATAACAAGGGTTCATGGTATACAGATGAGCTGAAAATTCTTATGCACTGTCATTTTCAAATATGACCCAGTCTTTCTGCTGTTGCATGTTCACAAAAGAGAAATGAAAACATCTATCTATGCAAAGACTTGAGAAGAAAAATATCTCCTCAAAAATGCTCAAGGCCCAAAGATCAGACACAACATTCACAACTGGAAAGTGGACCTGAGATCATATTTAATGGAATTCTTCTCAAGAGCAGGATGATGCCACACAATTTAAGTATCAGAGTCCAGTAGCTCAGTCAGAAGACTGCAAACAGATGCAGAGGGAAGCTTACTCTTTCTTTGCAAACAGTTACTTCTAGTTCTCAATCAGCTGGCATAAAGGGAAAAGATTTAACTCAAATTCAAGTTCATAAGTTTAGAAATACAGTATCAAATACAAAGCCCAAAGACTCTGGGGTGTATCTGAGAAGCCATAGATTCTACCATACAATGAGGAGAGGCCTTGAGATGTAACAGTAAACAGACACTTTGATCAGATCCTCAGAATAATACTTAATGAAAATGTTATGTTCAGAGATGCCTGCAAATATGGAAAATTCAACAAATATTTTAAAAGTATGTTATATGAATAAAGAAATGAAGTCAATTTTAAAAATTATTTACAATACTAGTCTAAAAAGTAATCATGATGATAAGAGAAAAATTAGGGCCTGATTCTGGCCGTGGAAACAAGTAGGCTAACTGCAGATCTTCACCTTTCTGTCAATTCCTACAAACCCAGTTTCCCAGTTTCCTCTCCAGCTCTGCAGCAGACCACCTACTGCATCCTCCCTTCCTATATCCTGCCTTCATCTCCAGAGCATCTCACATATCTTCCTCTTCCAACTCCCCTCTCTACGTATATTACTTCATTCTAGCCCCCAAAGCCATCAGGCACTTCCTGAATTTTCTAGTGAGTGCAAGGGCCACATCAGCCAGGGAAGCAAGTGAGCTAACTGCAGGTCTTCACCTCTTCCTCAGCTTCTCCAAAACCACTTCCCCAATCTCATCCACAGCTTGAGAGCAGGACACCCTCTGCAGCCCTCCCTCTATGCACTCTAATCTTCAGTGGATCACTTGAGCTTCCCCTCCAAACGTCCTTGCATCCTTCTGTCCTTCCGCTAGCTTGTTGCTTTATCCCAGCCCACAACATCAGTAGGCAATCCCTGGGAATCCACAAGCCACTATGCCCAGGGAAACAGATAGGCTAACTGCAGATCTTCACCTCTTCCTGCATTCTTCCAAGTCCAATTGCCCAGTCTCATTCACAGCTCTGTAGCAGACTCAGACTACCTAATGAGGTCTCTCTCAACTTTTGCCACCATCTTCAGTGAACTAAATAAATCATAGTGGAACACCTGCTTTCCTCTCTCCTGTGGACCCATAGGCTCCTCCTCTAGCCCATCCCCATTCCTAAGTGTCAATTCTCAACACCTAGAAACACATTTTACCTAGCAGTTCCTATTGCTACTATTATGGGGATCCCAGAATAATTTCCACCAAAAATATGCTTCCACCAAACTTCACAAAGAACCAGAGAGCAACAGAAACCAAACAACCACCAGCAAATACAAGACAAGATACCAGCACCTAGAATTATAATCTCCTCAAACTCAAATGCCCAGATACCAATGTAAAAATACACAATAACAGCCAGGACAATATGTCTCCACAAAAGTCCAGCAACACTACCACACAAGCCCTGAGTATTGCAACATAGCCAAAGCACAAGAAAAAATACTTTAAAATAGCCTTGATGGATATGATAATGTCCTCTAAAATGAAATTAATGAATCCTTTAGAGAAATCTATGAAAATACATACCATAAAAGAAAATGAATAAAACCTTTCAGGATATGAATGTGAAAAGAGAACCAATAAGAAAACCCCAACTGAAGAAAATCTGGGAATGAAAAATTCAATATCTAGAACAGGAACCCCAGAGACAAGAGTCACCAACAGAATACAATAATAAGAGATGGAAAAGAGAATTTCAGGCCTTGAAGATAAAGGAAATAGATAATTTGATCGAAGAAAATGTTAAAGTTAAAAAACATCCATAAAATCGGGGACACTAAGAAAAGATCAAATCTAAGACTTAAAGGGATAGAGGAAGGAGAAGAAAACCAGATCAAAGGCACAAAAAATATTCTCAATGAAGTCATAGAAGAAAAATTTCCCTAACTTAAAGAAGGAGATGCCTATCAAAGAATAAAAAGAATACAGAAAATCAATGGAATAGACCAGAAAAGAAAGTTCCTTACCACATAATACCCAAAACACAAAACATACAGAACAAAGAAAGAATACTAAAAGTTACAAGGGAAAAAGAGTAAGTAACATGTAAAGGCAGAACTATTAAAATAATACTTGACTTCTCAATGGAGACTCTAAAAGTCAGGAACAGGACAGACCTTCTAAGGATTTTAAGAGACTACAGATATGAGCCCAGACTACTATACCCAGCAAAACTTTCAATCACCATTAATGGAGAAAAATAAGACATTGCAAAATAAACCAAATTTAAACTATATATATCTACAATTTCAGTCCTACACAAGGTCTTAGAAGCAAAACTTCATTCTAAGGAGATTAACCATATCCCCAAATTACAGGAAATAAGCAATCCCAGTCCAGCAAATCAAAAGAGTGGAACATACACACACACACACACACACACACACACACACACACACACACACACACTAACACCACCACCCCACCACCACCATCACTACCACCACCACCAACATTAACAGCAACAACAACAATAAATAATCAAAGCATCAACAATCACTGGTTATTTATATCTCTCAACATCACAAGACTCAATTCCCCAATAAAAAGACTCAGACTAGTGGATGGATAAGAAAACATGATTGATCCATATTTATGCTATATCCAAGAAATATACCTTAATACAAAGCATAGATATCATTTGAGGGTAAACAGATAGAAAATATTCCAAGTTAGTATATTCATTTTAATATCTGACAAGATAGACTCTAAACCAAAACTAATCAGAATAGATAAGAAATAACACTACATAATCATTATAGAAAAAGTCAAACAAGTGGGCATTGCAATTCTTAACATCTATTTCTCAAACACAAGGACATCCGAGTTCTTAAAAGAAACACTACGACAGCCGAAATAATATTTTGACCTCTACACAGTCATATTGAGATACTTCAATATTCCATTCTCACCAATAGACAAATCATTCAGACCAAAACTAAATAGAGAAATATTGGAGCTAACTGACATCATAAATCAAATGGACCTACACACAATTATAGAACATTATATCCAAACACAAAAGAATTTACTTTCTTCTCTGCACATCATAGAACTTTCTTGAAAAGTAACCACATATCTGGACACAAAGCAAGTCTCAACCACTAGAAGAAAATTGAAATAATACTTTATCATCCTACATGACCACCACAGATTAAAGATGGATATAAATAACAGAAGAAACAAGACAAAATTTAAAAACTTATGCTGAACATCTCTCTATTAAATGAAAAACAAATCAGTTGAGACATAAATAAAGAAGGAAATTAAAGACTTTATAGAATTGAATGAAAATGAATACACCAATATCCAAATTTATACGACACAATAATTAAAATAGTGCTAACAGGCAAGTTCATAGCACTAAATGCCTGTAGTTCAAAAAATGCAGATATCTGGTACTAGTGACTTAATAGCACACATGAAATAAAGGCAGATTATATCAAACCTACAGCCAAAATAGCTTAAATGGAATAAAAGGCCAAGTGAATCCATTGAAATCAGGAACAAGACAAGGTCATCAACTCTCTCCACACCTGTTCAATATAGTACTTGAAGTCTTAGCCAAAGCATTAAAATGACAGGAGGAGATCAAAGTGATACAAATACAAAGGTAAAAAAGTTACAGTATATTATTTGGAAATGATATGATAGTGTATACAAGTGACACTAAAATTCCATCAGGAGACTCCTAGAGCTGGAAAACACTTTTAGCAAAGTATGTGGATAAAAAAAAATAACTCACAGCTCTTCTTTACCTGCTTACATTTATTTGCCAGCACAACTCTTGGAATCTACTGGGCTTGTGAGACTGAAAAATGACTATCTTTGGACTTCCCTGTACATTTTTGTCTGTATGCAGGACCACACTGTACAATAGGTATGGCCACATCAGTTATCCATCAATAAAAAAAATAGATCGGCTGTGTACTGGATCTAAGACTGTCTTATAGCCCTCTGTGCCCAAACCCTGTCCGGAGAGAGCTGGTCTCCCAGAAGTGTTCTCACTCCTAAACCCACAGGTGAGACCCCAATTTCGTTCCAATAACTGATCAAAGAAGGACCCACCAGGAGTACACAGGTAACAAAAAAAAACACAAAGCAGCCTGAGACAGAATCCTTCCTATCTCCATCTGCACCCTGGAAGTAGGATGGCCCTACAGCCCTCCATACCCAAATCTTGCCCAGAAAGAGCTGGTATCCCAGGAGTGCTCTCACTCATGAGCCCTCAGAAAAGACCCCACTTTCGCTCCACTAACTTAAAGGGGTATCCACAGAACAGCCTGAGACAGTATCCTGGTCTCCCCCTGTACCCAGAGTTAAGGCTGTCCCACAGCCCTCCAGACCCAAAGCCTTCCCAGGGAAAACTAGTTTCCCAGGAGTATTCTCACTCCTAAGATCACAGGTACACTGGCCCACAGGACAGAGAAGTTCCAGTCAGAGACAACCAGATGGCAAGAGGCAAGCACAAGAACCTAAGCAACAAAAACCAAGGCCACTTGGCATCATCAGACCCCAGTACTCCCACCACAGCAAGTACTGGATGAATCAACACACTGGAAAAGCAAGATTGGGATTTAAAGTCACATCTGATAATGATGATAGAGAACTTTAAGAAGGACATAAATAACTCCCTTAAATAAATACAGGAGGACACAAGTAAACAAGTAGAAGCCTCTAATGAGGAAGCACAAAAATCCCTTAAAGAATTATATAAAAACACAACCAAAAAACTTAAGGAATTGAACAAACCGTCCATGATATAAGTGGAAATATAAGCAAAAAAAGAAATCACAAAAAGAGACAACTCTGGACATAGAAAACCTAGAAAAGAGATCGGGAGTCATAGATGCAGGCATCACCAACAGAATACCAAAGATAGAAGAGAGAATCTCAGGGGCAGAAGATACCATAGAAAATATTGACACAATAGTCAAAGAAAATGCAAAAAGCTTCAAACCTAAAACATCCAGAAATGCAGAACACAATGAGAAGACCAAACCTAAGGATAATTGGTATAGAAGAGGGCAAGAGCAAAGATTCTCAACTTAAAGGGCCAGTAAATATCTTCAACAAAATCATAGAAGAAAACTTCCCTAACCTAAAGAAAGAGATGCCCATGAACATACAAGAAGCCTACAGCACTCCAAATAGATTAGACCAGAAAAGAAATTCCTCCAGTCACATAATAGTCAAACTACCAAGTGAATCAAAAAAAGAATATTATAAGCAGTAAGGGGAAAAGGTCAAGTAAGATATAAAGGCAAACTTACCAGAATTACACCAGACTTCTCATCAGAGACTATGAAAGTCAGAAGATCCTGGACAGCTGTCATACAGATTCTAAAAGAACACAAATGCCAGCCCAGGCTACTATAGCAGCAAAACTCTCATTATCATTACAAAATTATCATAGATGGAGAAACCAGGATATTCCATGACAAAAACCAAATTTACACAATATCTTTCCACAAATCCAGCCTGAAGAAGGAAAATAGATGGAAAACTCCAACACAAAGAAAGAAACTACACCCTAGAAAAAGTAAGAAAGTAATCTTCTTCCAACAAACCCAAAAGAAGATAGTCATACAAACATAAACCCACCCCTAACAACAAAAATAACAGGAAATAGCAATCACCATTCCTTAATATCTCTTAACATCAATGGACTCAATTCCCCAATTAAAGGACATAGAATAACTGAATGGATTCATAAACAGGACCCAGCATTTTGCTACGTACAGGAAACACACATCAGTGACAAAGAAACATGCTGGAGTGGCCATTAAATTATCAAATAAAATTGACTTTCATCCAAAAGTTACAAAAAAAAAAAAGATAAGGAAAGACACTTCTTTCTACTCCTCAAAGGAAAAATCTACCAAGATGAATTCTCAATTCTGAACTTCTATACTCCAAATGCAAGAGCACCCACATTCATAAAAAATATATTTACAAAAGCCCAGAGCATACATTGCACCACACACAATAATAGTGGGAAATTTCAACAGTGTACTAACATCAATGGACATATTAGGGAAACAGAAACTACACAGATACACAGTGAAACTAACAGAAGTTATGACCAAATGAATTTAACAGCTATCTATAGAAAATTTCATCCTATAACAAAAAAATATACAGTCTTCTCCAAAATTGACCATATTATCGGTCATAAAACTGGACTCAACAAATACAAGAAGATTGAAAAAACTCCCATGCATCCTATCAGATCACCATGTACTAAGGCTGGTCTTCAATAACAACAAAAACAACAGAAAGCCCACGTATACATGCAAACTGAACAATGCTTTAATCAATGATAACTTGGTCAAGAAAGAAACAAAAAAAGAAGTTGAAGATTTCTTAGAATTTAATGAAAATGAAGACACAATCTACCCAAACTTATGCAAAAGAATGAAAGAAAAAAAAAAAAAAAAAAAAAAAAAAACCACACAAAGCTCTGAGTCCCTCCAAAAAGAAACTGGAGAGAGCATACACTAGCAGCTTGACAGAATACCTGAAAGCTCTATAACAAGCTCTATAACAAATAGAAGCAAACACACTCAAGAGGAATAGACAGCAAGACTGTCAAACTCAAAGCTGAAAAATCAACCAAGTAGAAACAAAAAGAACTAAACAAAGAATGAACAAAACCAGGAGCTTGTTCTTTGAGAAAATCAACAAGATAAACCCTTAACCAGACTAGTCAGAGGGCACAGAAAGAGTATCCACATTAGCAAAATTAGAAACGAAAAGGGAGACATAATGACAGAATGTGAGGAAATTCAAACAATTATCAGGCCCTAATGCAAAAGCTTATACTCAACAAAACTAGAAAATCTGGAGGAAATGAACAATTTTCTATAAAGAACAGGAACCAAAGTTAAATCAGGATCAGATAAACAAGCTAAACAGTCCCATAGCCTCTAAAGAAATTGAAGCAGTCATTAAAAGTCACCCAACCAAAAATAAGCCCAGGACCAGATTCATTTAGGGCAGAATTCTATCAGACCTTCGAAGAAAACCTAATAACAATACTCTTCAAACTATTCACAAACCAGAAACAAAAGGAAGACTACCCAATCAGTTTTTGAAGCCACAATTACACTTATACCTAGCCCCAACAAAAAAGGAGAACTTCAGACCAATTTCCATTTTTAGTGCATGGGATGGGCAGCATCCTCATAGAAGAAAGGGGTGGGTTTATGGGAGAGGGGGGAACCTGGAAAGCAGATAACATTTGAAATGTAAGTACATAAACTATTCAATAAAAAATTAGCTCACAAAAATCAAGTTTTTCTATATACAAATGATAAATGGACTGAGAAAAAATCAGGGAAACAATACTTTTCAAAATAGCCTAAAATCATATAAAATGTCTTGAGGTAATTCTAATCAAGCATGTAACATGTTTGTATAATTATAAGATATTAGAAAATGGAAAGAATGGAAACACCTGTGCGCGTATGTGTGTGTGTGCACGCGCGCGCACACACACACACACACACACACACACACACACACACACACATCAGGATAACTAAAAAAAATCCTGTAAAATAAAGTAAAATAGCTGCTAGAGGCATCACCATCCCTGCTATTGAATGGTACTACAGAGCTTTAATAATTAAAACAGCATGGTAGTTGGACAGAAACAAACATGTTGTTCTGTGCAATCAAATCGAAGACCCACAAATGAACGTACACCCCTGATTATTTTTATAAGAAGTGAGAAACATACACTGGGGACAAAATCTTTGAAAAACAATGCTAGTTAAACTGGATGGTTTCATGTAGAAGAATGCAAAGAGATCCATATTTATTACCTTGGAAAAAACGCAAGTTCAAATGGATCAAAGACCTTAACAAAAAACCAAATACACTGAACATGACAGAAGTTAAATAGATGATTCTCTGAGTAGAAGATTATTAACACAGGCACTAAGAACAATTAATAAATGTGACCACTTGGAGCTGAAAAGCTTCTGCATGTCAAAAGACACCACCATTCCAACAAAGCAGCCCCTATAGAATGGGAAAGATTTTCTTAACAACTCCACATCCAATAGTGAACTAAAATCTAATATATAAAAAGCTCAAAAACTAGATACCGAGAAAAAAATCCAATTTTAAAAAGGAGTACAGATCTAAACAGAATTCTCAGAAGAGGAAACTCAAATGACTGAGAAACACTTGAAATATTCAACTTCCTTAGCCATCAGGGAAATACAAATCAAACCTGCTTTGATGTGGCTGGCGAGATGGCTCAGCAGTTAAGAGCACTGACTCCTCTTTCAGAGGTCATGAGTTCAATTCCCAGCAACCACATACTGGCTCATGCCATCTGTGAAGAGATCTGATGCCCTCTTCTGGTATACAGTGACAGTGCACTCACATACATAAAATAAATTAATTAAAAAGCCACAACTACTTTGAGATTTCATCTTATAGGTCAATAAAAGTAGCAGCTCATGTTATCAAGTACATGGAGTAAGGGGAACACTAGTCCATTGCTGGTAGGAGTGCACTTGCCTCTGTGGAAATCAATGTGGCAGTTCGTAAGGAAGACGAGATTCTATCTACCTCAAAATATAGTGAGCATATGCCCGAAGGATGCTTCATCCTACCACAGAGACACTTGCTCAACCATGTTCATTGCTGCTCTAATCATAGTAGCCAGGAAGAGGAAACAAACTAGATGACCCTCAACTGAAGAATAGATAAGTACAATACAATGCATGTATACATGTATTGCTCAGTTGTTTAAAAAAAAATCACAAAATTCACAGGTAAATAGATGCAACTAGAGAATCCTGAATGAAGTAATCCAGACTCAGAAAGCAAATATGGTATATACTTGTTTATATGTGGAAATTAGCTATTGATCCAATGATAACTAAGCTACAATGGGTAGAATCCCTGAGGTTAGGTGTAGATTAAGGGACACATGCTGGCAGATTTCATTAAGAAAGGGAAATAGAATAATAGATAATTATGGTTGGATGGTTCGGGCTAGAATGGGAAGATCAAGTGAAGGAAAGAGGAAGTAAGAAGGATGGAATATGGGTAGAGACAGATAAAATTAATGGACACTTGAGGGAGATAGATAGATAGATAGATAGATAGATAGATAGATAGATAGATAGATAGATAGATAGATAGACCATCCAAATGAAATCACCAAACAATTAGGGAGATAGGGCCCTAACTGACTTATTCTTGGTACCAGGGTTTAGTTACATCTAATTGAGTTGATAGCTGAAGAGGGACCATTGGGCCCCAAAAAACTCAGGCTGTTACAAAGACTACAGGTTGCTCTCACAAACTGATGAAAAGGCATCACTGCCAAAGACAATTCATGGAACATGAGAAGATGAGCTAGTGACTATATACCACCATCACTCCTCTATGCCAGCAACTATGGTATAGGAAGAGACTCTGCATTATCAAAGGTGAAAAATAAACACCTGTACAGCCAGAAAAACCTTTTGAGCTACAATGGTGTCCTTCATACAAGATATGCTAGTGTTACGGTCACATAAAGCCTGTGGGAGTAACCGACCAATATCTGATTTGACTTATGGCCACTCAGTGATTTGGAAACTATACCTGACACTACTTGGGTGACCAAAGAGCCTGGGACTAAATAGTCCAGTGACCCAGGAAAAAATGAATACTATTGTTCTAAGAAAAAATGTAGCAATAAAATGATTTCTATAACATTCTGCTATATTCAAAAATCAGTGCCTTGGTTTGCTGTCAACAAAGACACTTCCTCCTGCATCAGATAGGAACAGATACAGAGATACACAGCCAGACATTATGCAACGAACAAGACATCTTGCAACACTCAGCCTGAAACAGGTGCTCTCTATTAAATAACCTCCCTTCAGGACTCACAGAATCAATCCTGTGACAGTGGAGGCAGAAAATGTATAAGAGCCAGAGAGGGTAGAGGCTAGCGAGGTAACCAGGCCCTTTAAATCAACATGACCAAAGCACATATGAATTCTCAGACACCGAAGCAGCATGCACAGGGCAGGGTCTGAACAAGATTCTTGAGTATTTATTTTGATGTCCAGTTTAGTATTTTTATGAGACTCCTGAGTGTGCAGACAAATGGGTCTCTATTTCTTATGCCTTCCCTTGGGCTCTTTTCCTTCTCTTTTTTTTTCTAATTACAATGCTTTGTTTTACATTCTTATACTTTATTATGTTATTATTAATCTCTTAGAAGCTTGCTTGTTTACTAGTGAGAGACAGAAAGGGAGGGAAACTGGATGAGAGGAGAGGTGGTAAGGTACCCTTACCACACTCATATGTAGACACCCTACTCATTTGTAGAAAATGTGAAGCTTGGTCTTCATACAGGTCCTCTAACATTGGATCCTCTTTCCCTACCTGGACTGCTTGGTTGGGCTTCAGTGGGAAAATATAAAGGCCTAGTCCTGCTGGGACTAGATGTCACAGGGTGGAGGACACTTCTCTGAAGAGAAGGGAGGAGGTAATGGAAGAAGGGACTTGAAGAGTGGGACTGGGGTTGGGATTTAGCTCATGGCAGAGCGCTTGCCTATGCAAGCGCAAGGCCCTGTTCGGTCCCCAGCTCCAAAAAAAAAAAAAAAAAAAAAAAAAAAAAAAAGAAAAAAAAAAAAGAAAAAAAAAAAAAAAGAAAGAGTGGGGCTGAAAGAAGAAAAGGGAGGTGTGCCTATGATCAGGATGTAAAATTAATAAAAAACGTAAATTTTTGAGGGGAAAGCCCAGAGCCAGTTGTTTTCAGTGCAAAATTCTATCATACTTTCAAAAAATTAATAAAAAATACTATTAAAATGGCATTGTCTTAGATTGAGTTACTATTGCTATGAAAAGAGACCGTGGCCAAAGCAACTTGGTAGTGGTATGGGGGGGGGTGACTTACACCACCATATCACTGTTCATTGCTGTAGGAAGGTAGGGTAGGAACTCAAACAGGTCAAGAACCTGGAAGCAGGTTCTTGCAGTTGATGCAGAGGCCATATAGGGATACTGCTTACTGGTTTGCTCTTAATGGCTTACTCAACCTTCCTTCTTTATAGAACCCTGAATCATCAGCCCAGGGATGGCATGAGTCATAATGGGCTGAGCCCTCCCTCATTACTCATAATGAAGAAAATTCTTTACAGCCTTGCCTAAAGGCCAGTCTTATGAAGACATTTTTTAGTTAGGTTCCCACCTCTCAGATGACTTTAGCTTATGTAAGGTTGATATAAAACCTCTCCAACACAGACACCATTACATAGAAAATAAAGGAAAAAATCCAACTTCCTTTTATAAAGTCAGTATTATCCGGGTACCAGAACCAGACAAAGATATAAACAAAAGAGAAATTGTAGGTCAGTCTCTCTAATGAACATAGATGTTAAAAATTCAATATAATACTAGTAAACCCAATTAAAAAATGCTTTCAAAAAATTATCCACAATAATCAAGTCAGCTTCCTTTTGGAGATGTAGATATGGATCAGTATATGTAAATCAATGGACATAATATATTCTGTAAGCCATATATTAAAAAGAAAGACATGGTTGTTTCATTAGAGAAATAAAATGTCTTTGACAAAATCCTAAATCCCTTCATAATAAAAGCCCTAGAAAAGTGGAGAGATGGCTCAGTAGTTAAGAGCACTAACTGTTCTTCCAGAGGTCCTGAGTTAAAATCCCAGCAACACATGGTGGCTCACAACCATCTGTAAAGAGATCTGATGCCCTCTTCTGGTGTGTCTGAAGGCAGCGACAGTGTACTTATATATAATAAAAGTCAGAGAAAGAATAGAGGTACAGGAGGCATATATAACTATAATAAAGACATCATACAGTATGATCACACTTAACAGCTTTCTAAACTGAAAAAAAAGATGTTTCCAATACAATCAGGAACAAAATAAGGTTGTCCCCTCTCTCCATACCTATTCAGTATACGACCTGAACTCTTAACTGGAACAAGAAGACAACTAAGGAAGATCAGGATGACACAAACAGGATGGGAAGAAGGCAAGGTAGCCTTTGAAGATGATATGGTTATACATAAAAGACCCCAAATTCTCCTCTAGAAAGTTCCTTCAGCTGAAATATTTTGAGAAAAGTAGCAAGATACAAACACACAAAAATTATTATCTTCCCATACAAACACACACACACACAAAGAAATAAATCAAGAAAAAAATCATTCACAAAAGCCTTAAAATAATGAAATACCTTGTAATGATAAATAAATAATAAATAAATTAAAGATTTATACAACGAAAACATTAAATCACGAGAGAGAGAGAGAGAGAGAGAGAGAGAGAGAGATCGAAGATAATACCAGAAGATGGTAGGACCTCCCTTGCACACAGGTTAGAAGGATTAATATTGTAAAAATGGCAATCCAACTATAAGCGATTTACAGATTCAATGCAATTTCTATCAAAATTTCAATGTATTTTCACAAAAAATGAGAAGATGATCTTAAATTTCATATGCAAAAACATACAAAAACTAAAATATCTGAAACAAAAAGTGGTTAAAATTATCACTACCCAAAAATTCATCCTAAGTTCATTGGCTAGCTTTCATAATGCTGGAAGGTGCTACATAATGCTACTGGAGGAAAAAATGGTCATCAGTCATATCCAGCTGTAACAACTGGCCTAATAAGACATGTCCACAGGTATAAAAGTGACCTGAATATCATCGGAGATGTGTCCAGCCTGGATTAGTCCTGGGAACTTATCTTCAGTGAAGAGAGGATAAATAAGGGACAGAAACACAGATACCACACATACTGAAAAGCAGCAATCAGGTGGCTGTGCTTACCATGATGGGTATGTACCTGTGGAGGAATTTTAATCCAGCAACATGGCTGCTCTGGCAAGGGATCTAGGTCTGCATGATCCAAATGGAACACTGACACACCACACACCTTTAATTCCTCTAGCTGGAGTATACATACACACACCATAAGTACACACCACATACCTTTAATACCAAACAATGTAGGTTAAATTAGTTTTTAGCCATCACCTATGTTTGAAAGTGATGGCTAAGGGCAGAAAAAGTGATAAATCAAAGAGATTTGACAGAATGATTCAGGGGAGGGGAGGAGTTTTACTAGAACAGTTTTACAGAGACAGGTTGCAGGTAAAGACATAACCAGCCAGAAAACGAGGAGTCAGAAGATTAGAAAAGTTAGTAATTAGTTAGTAAAGAAGATTGCCAAAGTTAGTATGAGGCCAAGCAGAACAATTCAGTCAGAACCTGAGAGAAGTCAGATTGAATCAGTCAACCTAGAGGCAAGTTTGAGCCAGAACAACTGAGTTGAATCAGCCAACCAAAGTTCAGAAAGAGCTAGAAAGGATGAACTTATTCAGCAGTAATCCTGTGAGATGACAATTATATCTGGTGAGTAAGTCGCTTTTACAGACGCCAAGTATGTAACAACCAAAACTTCACAATATTTATCATGCACACAGGGAAGGGCACTTAGATAGTCTCGATGGTAGTCTAAGGCTATTAACTGAGAAAAGCAGTCTAAGGCTATAAGAACAAACCAGGGTTTGTGTTCATGCACACTATGGACATATAAAATTGTGTCAATGCTATTATAGTTTAGGTCAGGTGAGAAAGTGTGTATTCTGATGCGTCTGAGATTTTTCTAGAAAGCTGTAGTCTTTGACAAATCAGTAAGTAATTAATTCATAAGACTCTTTGTAAGTCAGTTTCCAAGATGTTTTTAACCAAATCTAAGACTTACTAAGCAGTCCTTTGAAAATGAAGTTGGCTCCTTGGTACATGCATATCAAGTAGGGAGTATGGATTCAATTATCAAACTGTTATCTTTCTGTTTTAAATGTTTGTAGACAGCATAGATCATTTCCCTTCTATTTTCACTGCCCTTGGATGAAATGATAAGTGAGGTGTTTGAGAGTCCTCCAAAATTTGTACCAATTCATATACTATTTCCTCAGACTGTGATAGATTGTTCTCATCTTTGCATCCCATTAAAACTATTCTTTGAAACTCATCTTATAGAAAGAAATAACCTCAAGATGATGTACTATGTGGGTGGGGCTAGTCTAATTAAATCAGGAGTGGATGTATAGCTTTTGGATGAGCAGACCAATTATCTTACAACTCATTTGGTTGAGCTCAGAGGATCTGCATCTGTTTTGATCCAATTTTTGCTCATTTGATTTTCCATAATTTAAAGACCACATCTGTGCATTTGAACCACCCCCCAAAAAATGTCACTATAGATTCTGCTTCCCAATAAATAGAGAGTTTCTTGTAATCAGAATTAATGCTTTAATGGTTACAAGAGAACATCAATTTCATCGAGTGTAACACAAACTCTTTGGCACATCTTTTAGCTTTTATTAAGACTAATGTGAAATATGGATGATGTGAAGTCTACTGAATTCACAGACTAGGGAAACATTCTGTTACAGTTTGGCCAGGGCTACAGAATGCCGAGACTAGAGAAGCATTCTGTTATAGCCTGGCCAGGTCTGCTCTGCCACTCAGTTTCTCATCTCTTGAGTAGACAGTGCTTATCACAATAACCTATTTTACCAAGTGAGTAGAATCATATACAAAAGAAAAAACACTCAAGATAATTAACAAGGTAATTAAAGATATGTTCTTCAAAATATTTATTATTAAATACCATTTTTGCGATCTAAAAAGGAAAATATTTTAACAATCTGATTTTAACTTGGCGTTCGACATATTCCTGTTTAAACGTTGATGTACTATTCATTGGTAGCATATAATTATTTTATTTGTTCACAATCTGCTTGGTAATATTAGTATACAGTTCTTGTTCTACATAGATCTTGATATAAGAAGAAAGGAGGAAGTTTAGACATTGGATTCTATTAGCATTTATGAGCAAGATATTCATAGGTCCTTGTTCATCAAAATTTTTGAAATCAGAGATATATACATTTGGAAACTATTAAAATAAAGATAACCTCTAATCATAAAGAAAATTGTCTTTCATACAAAGTATTTAGAGTTTAATTGTCATACTATTTTGATTTTTAGCCTAGCTCTGGAATGACTGCATTAAAAATATTTAGAACTATTTTTTTCCTTTTCCTTTTTTTTTCAGAGATGGGCACCGAACCCAGGGCCTTGTGCTTGCTAGGCAAGCGCTCTACCACTGAGCTAAATCCCCAACCCCTATTTAGAACTATTTTAATATACAATTTGATGAACACAAAGACACCAACGGGTTCTCAACAGGCATGTATTTCAGTCCCCTCTAAAGGCACAATGGAGAGAAACTTGACTCTTCTTTGCTCTAGATCTAAAGTGATAGACTACGGAAATTTTGCAGTTTGAAAACAATCATGCTCTCCTTTTTGGTACACACTTGATTTTCATCTGCTTGAAGTACTTTTGTAGCCTAATAAAAGAAAAGAACCTGCATTTTTATATGAAGAATTGACTGGCTATAGTTGGAGACTTTTTCATTCTTCATTCAGTTGATTTCAGGACATAGAAAAATAACGTTCAACATTGCATTAGCATGATGGCAACAAGCACTGACTTCCCTTAGGACCTTTTAATATTCCTCATTTAAAATAACAAGTACACCGCACCTGCACACGGTCTCCCAGCATTCAAGAAGCAGGAAAGCATTGTCTAGAAGCTGAAGCCCTAGAAATGTTCCCAAGGTTTCCTCATTTCTTAATCAACTCTTATCAGTAAGAAGCAGTTAAGTGTGGAGCTGGAGAGATGGCTCAGTGGTTAAGAACACTGTCTGCTCTTCCTAGAGGATCTGGGTTTAATTCCCAGCACCCACATGGCAGTTTGCAACAACTATCTGTGACTCCAGCTTCAGGGTATCTGACACCCTCACACCAATACATATAAAACAAAATTCAATGATTTAAAAAAACTAAAAAGAAAGAAACAGCAAGTGTTCAACATTGTTTCAAAGCATAAAGCTACTATGAAACCTAACCTAGTGGATGCTTGTGTGGGAATTTGAGATCTAGGGAAGCTCCTGAACAGTACAGTTATGAGTAACTTGAACTTTTGAGGAAGTTATTAGAAAAATGCATCAGGAGATGAGCATCTGAACATTCATTAACACCCTAGGGCATAATATCTAAGGCAATCAGCACTCTAGAAATAGGTCCAAAGACTTGTACTACACACCTAGCTAGTTTTCTAAAATACCAACTCATAAGCTCTATTACAGGTAATTACAAATTACAATCTTCTAAATACAATCCAGAGCTTAATATTTAAAATGTCCATGGCCCACATATTTTAAAACTCTCCCTGTCTGTACTACAGCAGAAATTCCTCTCTGGAGCTTTTTGTCCCTAGTGTGAAACTAGTATTAATGCTCTGGCCTAGAAGTGAAATACCAGACATTCCTGTGCCATTGACCAGAACTAGTCACACAGTTCTATTCTATCACAAATGGCCAGGAAATGCAAACTTCCTATGAACAGGCAAGACGGAGATCTGGAGATATTGTTTAAGTTAGACCTAACGGTTTTACTGCAATAAATAAAGGAATTACCATGAGGGCATCACAGGGTATAACATGAGATTTCATATCATAACACTGGGCCTATGATGAACTTGTAAGACCATCAAACAGGGACAGGAAGGTGGCTTAGTGAGTAAGACCACTTGCTAGCAAGCATGGGAACCTAAGCTCACATGCCTGCATCCTCATAGAAGCTGGGTACAAGTGCAGACACCTGTAAGTAAAAGGGCAGAGACAGAAGGATCTCTGAGGCTTTGGTCAGGCAACAAAGCCCAAAATTGGAAGCTCCTGATTCATCAAGAGACCCTTTTACAAGGAAATAAGGCTACAACTGATAGAGAAGAACAGCCTGTATCTAATTCTGACTGCAAGTGGGCAAGCATGTACGCCCACACACCTGTGCACACATAGGCACATCATATATAAATAACACATGCACACATAAAAATAAAGTAACATAAAACATAAAAGCCAAGAAAGTACAGCTTACAAGCTTTGGGGATTCAGTGTTTGTCTAGTGGGCAAGTCTACACAAGGTACTTCAGTACCTGTCACACAGGAAGTCAAAAAGCAGTGGTGGAATAAAACACCAGAGGAAATTGAAATTCAAGAAGGGATAGAATCATAGCTTCTGTATTGCTCTTATCAAAATGGCACTGTTTCCTGTAAAGATGTGAGGTTACTGCAGAAGGCACAGAAAATTAGCATTTCCCTGAACTTAAAAAGTGAGGTCCACATAAGCAAGGCTGCAGAAGCCCAACATAATGGACAACGATGGGCATCAATCCTCAGGTTTGGATGCTGTCCGTGTGAAAACAACCCACCAATCCTGGAGAAGTGTCTGCACCCTTGGATGGAGGCCTGGGTCAAGTGTTTCCTGTCAATAGCCCTTACCAAGATTTCGATGCTAATCTCTGGTTGCAAATTTAGATGTAGAACTGAGTTACTTTACATTGCTGCAACTTTGTTTTTCTCCAACATTGTTGATTATTTCACTTTAAAAATGAAGGAACACAGAGGAAAATGTGTCAAAGTACAATCTCATAGGAGGATTTTACAGTGATGGCAGGAATGGGAAACAGAGACTCCCTTGAGGTCAATGAGCAAGAGAGGCATGGGCTTTTCCTATCAGAGGCATAGGGAGATGTGGAAGGTCCTCTTGGGCAGGATTACAGGCATGTCCTAACATGGCATTACATGTAATCAAATGCACAGATCAGGATGTCCTTTTAAAGTTTTAAAAGGAGAGAACATGAATATACACAGGGAATTTGAAGGCAATTCCAATATAGACAGAATGCTCCCTCTGGTGGCTGCAGCAAGCCCTAATCTTTTTCTTTTTCTTTTTGTCCTTTTATTAGATTTCTTTTTATTTACATTTCAAATGTTATTCCCTTTCCAGGTTTCCCCGACATAAGTCCGCATCACATCTCCCTCCCCTTCTTCTATAAGGGTGTTCCCCTCCTCAGGAACCACCCCCCCCACTGACATTCCCCTACACTGGGGGTTCCAGCTTTGGCAGGACCAGGGGCTTCTCCTTCCATTGGTGTCCAACAAGGCCATCCTCTGCTACATATGCAGCTGGAACCATGGATCAAACCATGTATAGTCTTTGGGTAGTGGTTTAGTCCCTGGAAGCTCTGGTTGGTTGGCATTGTTGTTCTTATGGGGTTGCAAGCCCCTTCAGCTCTTTCAATCCTTTTCTCTAACTCCTCCAATGGGGATCCTGTTCTCAGTTCAAGGTTTGCTGCTAGCATTCCCCTCTGTATTTGACATGCTCTGGTTGTGCCTCTCAGGAGACAGCTATATCAGGCTCCTGTCAGCATGCAATTCTTAGTTTTATCTCTCTCTCTCTCTCTCTCTCTATATATATATATATATATATATATATATATATATGTGTGTGTGTGTGTGTGTGTGTGTGTGTGTGTGTGTGTGTGTGTGTGTGTGTGTGTGTGTGTGCGCTTCATGTATGGGTCAGACTCTGAATGGCCATTCCTTCAGTCTCTGCTTCAAACTTCGACTTCATCCCTCCTATGAATATTTTTGTTCTCCCTTTTAAGGAGTGCAGCATCCCCACTTTGGTCGTCCTTCTTGAGTTTCATGTGGTCTGTGGATTGTATCTTGGGTAATTCGCCCTTTTGGGCTAATATCCACTTAACAGTGAGTGCATAGCATGTGTGTTTTTCTGTGATTGGGTTACCTCACACAGGATGATATTTTCTAGTTCAATCCATTTGCCTATGAATTTCATGAAATCATTGTTTTTAATAGCTGAGTAATATTCCATTGTGTAGATGTACCATATTTTCTGTATCCGTTCCTCTGTTGAAAATGCTGACTTTTTACTCGATGGTTTTAGCTCCTTTGTCACCGCAAAGTGATCATAGGTGTGTGAGTTCATTTTTTGGGTCTTCAGTTCTATTGCATTGATCTACTTGCCTGTGTCTGTACCAATACCATACAGTTTTTACCCTGATTGCTCTGTAATACAGTTTGAGTTCAGGGATGGTGATTCCTCTAGAAGTTCTTTTATTATTGAGAATAATTTTGGCTATGCTGAGTATTTTGTCATTCCAAATGAATTTGCAAATTGCTTTCTAACTTTATGGAGAATTGAGTTAGAATTTTGATGGTGATTGCATTGAATCTGTAGATTGCTTTTGGTCAGATGGTCATTTTTACTATATTAATACTGCCAATCCATGAGCATGGGAGATCTTTCCATCTTCTGAGACCTTCCTTGATATCTTTCTTCAGAGAATTGAAGTTCTTGTCATACAGATCTTTCACTTGGTTGGTTAGAGTCACACCGAGGTATTTTATATTATTTGTGACTATTGTGAAGGGTGTTGTTTCCCTAATTTCTTCCTCAGCCTTTTTATCCTTTGAGTAGAGGAAGGCTACTGATTTGTGTGAGTTTACTTTAAATCCAGCCTCTTAGCTGAAGTTGTTTATCAGGTTTAGTTCTCTGGTGGAATTTTTGGGGTCACTCAAGTATACTATCGTATCATTTGCACATAATGTTATTTTGACTTCTTCCTTTCAAATTCCTATACCTTTAACCTCCTTTTGTTTTCTACTTACAGTGGCTAGCATTTCAAGAACTATATTGAATAGGTAGGGAGAGAGTCAGCAGCCTTCACTAGTCCCTGATTTTAGTGGGATTGCTTCAAGTTTCTCTCCCTTTAATTTGATGTTGGCTATTGGTTTGCTTTTTATTGCTTTTACTATATTTAGGTAAGGGGCCTAAATTCCTGAGCTTTTAACATGAACAGGTGTTGAACTTTTTCAAATGCTTTCTTAGCATCTAATGAGATAATCATGTGGTTTTTTTCTCCTTTGAGATTGTTTATAGTGGATTACGTTAATGGATTTCTGTATATTGAACAATCCCTGCATTCTGGGCTGAAGTCTACTTGATCACACTGAATGATATTTTTGATGTGTTCTTGCAATTGGTTTGTGATAATTTACTGAGTATTTTTGCATTGATATTGATAATGCTAAAGGAAATTATTCTGAAGTTTTCTGTCTTTGTTGGGTCTTTGTGTGCTTTAGGTATAAGCATAAGTGTGGCTTCAAAGAATGAACTGAGTAGTTTTCCTTCCATTTCTATTTTGTGGAATAGTTAGAAGAGTATTGGTATTAGGGTTTGTTTTGAAGTTGTGATAGAATTCTGTACTAAACCCCTCTGGTCCTGGGCTTTTTTGCTGGGGAGACTATTTTAATGAGTACTTCTTTAGGGGTTACAGGACTGTTCAGATGGTTTATCTGATTCTGATTTAACTTTGATACCTGGTGGCTGGCTAGAAAATTGTCCAGTTCATCCAGATTTTCCAGTTTTGTAGAGCATAGGCTTCTGTAGTAGGATCTAATAATTTTTGAATTTCCTTAAATTCTGTTGTTACCTCTTCCTTTTCATTTCTGATTTTGTTAATTTTGATACTGTCTCTGTGCCCTCTGGCTAGTCTGGCTAAGGGTTTATTTATCTTGTTGATTTTCTCAAAGAACCATCTCCTGGTTTTGTTGATTCTTTGCATAGTTCTTTTTCTTTCTACTTGGTTGATTTCAGCTCTTGAGTTTATTTCTGGACATCTACCCTTGGGTGTATGAGCTTCATTTTGTTGTAGAGCTTTCAGGTATGCTGTCAAGCTGTTAGTATATGCTTTCTCTAGTTTCATTTTTGGAGGCACTCAGAGTTATGAGTGTTCCTCCTAGCACCACTTTGATTGTATCGAATAAGTTTAGGTATGCTGTGCTTTCATTTTCATTAAATTCTAAAGAGTCCTTAATTCCTTTCTTTATTTCTTCCTTGACAAAGTTATATTGAGTAGAGCCTTGTTCAGCTTCCATGAATTTGTGAGCTTTCTGTTGCTTTTATTGTTATTGAAGACCAGCTTCTTATTCCATGGTGATCTGATAGGATGCATGGGATTATTTCAATCTTCTCATATCTATTGAGTCCTATTTTGTGACTGAGTGTATGGTCAATTTTGGAGAAGGTACCATGAGGTGCTGCGAAGAAGGCATTTTCTTTGTTTTAAGAGGAAATGTTCTATAGGTATCTGTTAAATCTGTTTGGTTTATAACTTCAGTTAGTTTCTCTATATCTCTGTTTAGCTTCTGTTTCCATGATCTGTCCATTGAGGAGAGTGGGGTGTTGAAGTCTCCAGCTATTATTCTGTGAGGTACAATGTATGCTTTGAGCTTTAGTAAGGTTTCTTTTGTGTATGTAGGTGCCCTTGTATTTGGAGCATAGATATTCAGGATTAAGAGTTCATCTTAGTGGATTTTTCCTTTGATGAATATGAAGTGTCCTTCGTTATCTTTTTTGATGACTTTTAGTTGAAAATCGATTTTCTTCGATATTAGAATGGCTACTCCAGCTTGTTTCTTCAGACCATTTGCTTGGAAAGTTGTTTTCCAGCCTTTCACTCTGAGGTAGTGTCTGTCTTTGTCTCTGAGGTGTGTTTCCTGTAGGTAGCAGAATGCAGGGTCCTCATTGCAGAACCAGTTTGTTAACCTATGTCTTTTTATTGGGGAGTTGAGTCCATTGATGTTGAGAGATATTAAGGAATAGTGATTATTGCTTCCTGTTATATTCGTATTTGGATATGAGGTTATGTTTGTGTGCTTTTCTTCTCTTTGTTTTGTTGCCAAGATGATTAGTTTCTTTCTTTTTCTAGGGTGTAGCTTGCCTCCTTATGTTGAGCTTTACCATTTATAATCCTTTGTAGGGCTGCATTTGTAGAAAGATATTGTATAAATTTGGTTTTGTTATGGAATATCTTGGTTTCTCCATCTATGTTAATTGAGAGTTTTGCTGGATACAGTAACCTGGGCTGGCATTTGTGTTTTCTTAGGGTCTGTATGACATCTGTCCAGGATCTTCTGGCTTTCATAGTCTCTGGTGAGAAGTCTGGTGTGATTCTGATAGGTCTGCCTTTATATGTTATTTGACCTTTTTCCCTTACTGCTTTTAATAATCTTTCTTTCTGGGGGTTGGGGATTTAGCTCAGTGGTAGAGTGATTGCCTAGCAAGCGCAAGGCCCTGGGTTCAGTTCCCAGCTCCAGAAAAAAAAAGAAAAAAATAATCTTTCTTTCTTTTGTGCATTTGGTGTTTTGACTATTATGTGATGGGAGGAGTTTCTTTTCTGGTCCAATCTTTTTGGAGTTCTGTAGGCTTCTTGTATGTTTATGAGCATCTCTTTCTTTAGGTTAGGGAAGTTTTCTTCTATGATTTTGTTGAAGATATTTACTGGTCCTTTGAGCTGGGAGTCTTCACTCTCTTCTATACCTATTATCCTTAGGTTTGATCTTCTCATTGAGTCTTGGATTTCCTGCATGTTTTGGACCAGTAGCTTTTTCCGTTTTACATTATCTTTGACAGTTCTGTCGATGATTTCTATGGAATCTTCTGCTCCTGAGATTCTCTCTTCTACCTCTTGTATTCTGTTGGTGATGCTTATATGTACGGCTCCTTATCTCTTCCTTTGGTTCTCTATATCCAGGGTTGTCTCCCTTTGTGCTTTCTTTATTGCTTCTATTTCCATTTTTAATTCCTTCACCTGTTTGATTTTGTTTTCCTGGAATTCTTTCAGGGATTTTTGTGATTCCTCTCTATAGGCTTCTACTTGTTTATTTTTGTTTTCCTGCGTTTCTCTAAGGGAGTTCTTTATGTCTTTCTTGAAGTACTCCATCATCATGATCAAATGTGATTTTAAGTCTAGATCTTGCTTTTCTGGTGTGTTTGGATATTCAGTGTTTGCTTTGGTGGGAGAATTGGGTTCTGGTGATGCCATGTACTCTTGGTTTCTGTTGCTTGGGTTCCTGTGCTTGCCTCTCGCCATCAGGTTGTCTCTGGTGTTACCTTGTTTTGCTATTTCTGACAGTGGCTAGACTGTCTATAGGCCTGTGTGTCAGGAGTCCTGTAGACCTGTTTTCCTGTTTTCTTTCAGCCAGTTATGGGAACAAAGTGTTCTGCTTTCAGGCATGTAGTCTTTCCTGTCTACTGGTCTTCAGCTGTTCCTGTAGGCGTGTGTCCTGGGTCCACCAGGCAGGTCACTTGGAGCAGAAAAGTTGGTCTTACCTCTGGTCCCATCCTGTGGCTGAAGTTGCTTGTGGGGGGCTGCTTTTAAGCTCTCCATGAGGGCGGCAACCAGGAGGGCCTGCACCGCCTTTTCCCGGGGCCCCTGTGCACCAGGGTCCCAGATAGCATTAGGTGTTTTCCTCTGGAGTCAGAAACGTGGGCTGAGTGTAGTCTCTTCTGGCTTCCCAGGAATATCTGCCTCTCTGGAGGTTTAGCTCTCCCTCCCATGAGATTTGGAGGCAGGGAGCTTTTGACTAGGTCCCTTCAGGTCCAGGCATTGTCTGACCACAGGGGACCTGCCACTTGAGTGCCCCTATCTTCCAGTTCCCGGAGGCCCTATAGTTTCCTCTTGGGCCAGGGATGTGGGCAGGGATGGGCAGTGTTGGTGGTCTCTCCCGCTCTGCAGTCTCAGGAGTGCCCACCTGTCTGGGCAGTGAGCTCTCTCTCCCACGGGGTTTGGTAGCCGGGAGCTATGGATCAGCAAGGTTCGTTTCCAGTTACTTTTGTTGTTAGAGGTCGAATTATGTTTGTGTGTCTCTCTTCTTTTGGGTTTATTGAAAGAAGATTACTTTCTTGCCTTTTCTAAGATGTAGAGATATATGTGTTTTCTCCTTAATGCTTCTACTTGTTTAACTGTGTTGTCCTGTATTTCTTTAAGGGAGTTATTTATGTCCTTCTTCATCTATGTCATTTTATCATCATCATGAGATATGACTTTAAATCTAAAACTTACTTTTCCAGTGTGTTGGGGTTCTAGTATTTGCTGTAGTGGGAGAACTGGATTCTGATCATGTGAAGTAGTCTTGGTTTCTGTTGCTTAGGTTCTTGTGCTTGCCTTTCACCATCTGGTTATCTCTGATGTTAATTGATCTTGCTGTCTCTGACTGGAGTTTGTCCCTCCTGTAGGACTGTGTGCCTGTGAGCCTGTGATCCTTGGAGTGAGAGCACTCCTGGGAGAGAATCTTTCTCCAGGCAAGCTTTGGGTTCAGAGGGCTGTGGGACTGCCTTAGCTCTGGGCACAGATAGAGACCAGAAGGGTCCTGTCCCAGGCTGCTTTGAGGTTCCTGTGCTCTGTGCACTCCTGACAGGTCCCTCTTTTGACAGTTAGTGTAGCAAAAGTCAGGTCTCACCTGCAAGCTAGGAGTGCCAGCACTCCTTGGGACCAACTCTCTCTGGGCAGGTTTTGGATCCGGATGTCTGTGGGACAGCCTCAGCTCTGGGCACACGTGGAGACCAGAAGCACAAGTCTTAATCTTAACATTAACCAGTTTTACTACAATGCAGCTACCAGGTTAAGAGCTGAGATCAGGGCCTGTGTGTACTTGGTTAGCAATACTTGTGACAATGGATGACAATTTCATAAGCCAAAGGACAAAGAAGCAAGTGGCTTTTGACAAGAAAAGATAGCACTTGTGACATAGCTTAAGGCATTCTTCAAAGTAGATCCAGAAAAAGGGCATATAATATCTACAGTTAACTCAAATTACCTCCTTCATCTTTTAACCAAAGTATTTTATAATCAAAGCATAACAGCAAATACTACAGCGTAAAATCTCTTCCATTGTATAGGAATTCAAATTAAGACTCTTCTCAAGAATTTTTCTGCCCTATAGACATTGTTTATTTGGGCTGGAGAGATAGCTCAGTGGTTAAGAGCACTGACTGCTCTTCCAGAGGTCCTGTGCTCACTTCCCAGCAACCACATGATGGCTCATAGCCATCTGTAATGGGATCTGATGCCCTCTTCTGGTGTGTCTGAAGACAGAGACATTATATTAAATAATTATAGAGACTTATATTAAATAAATAAATCTTGAAAAAAAAACATTTATTTGGAATGAATTCCCTTTCCATGATGGATATACAGTTCTGGATCAGAACTATAATAATTTCCAAGGAAGTGGGGGGAAGGGGGAGTAGGAGAAGTATGTCATATGACTGTATAGAAGACTTCTTTCATTTGAATTGATTTTTTCATCAAACATCAAAGAACATGTAAATATCACATATGTATACCTTATGGATCTTACATAGATATGACACATATACAATCATATAACTGTACCTATACCATAGACATATGCACACACAATCATAATGGTTACCACAGATATATGTTCTACATCCATACATTATATTTTATTATAATATATTAATATATTAATATACATTAATATATAACACACACATGAACATATAACATCTATGATTCTACTCTATACTTACACATAGTTACACATATACTATACATAGATACATCTCTTACATGTGTTAGGTGCCCACACAAATACTCATTCATACTACTCCCACACTCATACTCATTTATCACACATTTTACACAGTCATAACTACCATGTACACATCATCACACATATTTTAACATTAATGAACACATCATACACACAAAAACAAACATTTTTCTATTTTGTATAGATTTAAAAATAATATGCTTCAATAAAATTTAGAAGTTAGAGGGCTAGCACTACAGTTGAGAGATAGAGAGTTAACCTAGTATGTGCAAGGCCCTAGGTTCAATTCTCAACATTACTAAAAATAAACTCATAGTTGCATTAATAATTATTTGATGTTCAGCCTTAAATAGAATGTCTTTATCACATATACCCAGCACCAATTACAGCTCCAGAAACATTACAGAAGAGAAGGCAGAAAAAAATGAATGGAGAATGGGAAGGAGTGCTGTGCCATTGCACTCATGAGCTCAGTGCAACCATGGTTACTTGCATAAAGTCAAGACAGAAAGTTCAGTCAACACTCCAATGGGTAGCATTCACTGGGCTCATCAGTCTACCAATGAATAATAGGTAAACAGATAGATAGATAGATAGATAGATAGATAGATAGATAGATAGATAGATCAAATAAGAGAGGACATAAAGAGGAAGAGAAAAGGGAAAGCTCTTGGGCATGCCTAAAAGAGTGGGAGAGAGAAGCTTGGATACATATGATAAAAATGCACTGTTCACATGTGCCAAATTCTGAAAGAATAAATAATAGATATTCTATCTTTTTAAGAAAGAAAAGTCTAAGGAGACACTGCCAGGCTGTTTTAATATGTACTCAGAAGAACTAGTACAAAGAGAAGTAAATATAATAATGGGAAGATTTTAGCCAGGTGAGTAATACAAATCTGTATTTCTAACACTTGGAAAGCTAAGGTAGGAGGCTTGTGGCTAACAGAGTAGATTCCATGTCACTGTGGACCTGTTTGATAAGCAAATTCCAAACAACACAGGACATTACTCAAAGGGCAGAAAGTGAGAACAAAAGTAATAAAGCTCATACAGAAACAAGATCACATAAATTGAGTAAGTCAGTTATGCCAGAACAACTCAAAGATCCAATTATGTCTTAGGTTGTGTCTAGCTGACTGTTTCCTGTCCACCCTACCATGGATAGGAGTGAGTTAACATGGATGAGTATCCCCTCTTTGCAAGCATTTTCTGAAGACCTGCCCTGGTAAAGACAGTGTGCTAACCTAGACCTACTTAGGCTGAGCAATCTAAAGGCAGACACAAGGCTAGAATAGATGCCACCCCATAAATGGTAAGCAAGATCAAATTACAAAGGCTCATTTGATTTGCAATTCACCTCCTATACCCACTTGGAGCTCAGTCCTACTCATATTTTTTTTCACTAGCAACATCCCCACAGGCCTGTCCCAGAAAAGACATCTATTTGAAGCAAGTACCAATTAAATGCTATTTTTAATTAAGATACCTTCTCTACAAACTAGCACCCCTACCTAATATTCCCTGAAAAAAGCAACTTAGTTGACTTACAAGACAAGAACTTTAAAAATACCAATTATAAATGTTTCAAGGAACTCAAAGAAGAATATGAATAAATGTCTAAATGAAAATATACACACAAATAAACAAACAAAACATCAACATTTGAATGGAATCATGACAATTCAAGATATGAAAAATAAATTTATTAAAGAGTTGGAATCTCAGGAGAAAAAAGCAAAACTGAAATAAAACTTAAAGTAAAAACATTCAGGATGTCAAAGGAAAAACTGCATGGGAAATACAGCCAACAGATTGGATCAAGTAAAGAGAGAATTAACGTATCGAAGACAAGGTAGATAAAACTAGATCACTCAGTCAATAAGATGTTGAATAATTTTTTAAAAGGAACAAAACATCCAAGAAACTTTGGATACTTGTATAAAGACTATAAATAAATCTACCGATGAGCATAAGAGAATGATTTTTTTAAAAAGTGCAGATCAAAGGCACAGAAAATATGTTCAACAAAATCAACATCAGAGAAGAAATAATCTGAGAAGAGTTAACCAAAAGAGATCTAAGAAAACAACATGATTGCAACATAACACTTTTCAACAATAAGCCACACTATTAATCATCTCTTCCCCCACAAAAAAGACTCAAACCAGTATATTGAATTAGAAAACAGACTCTTTTGCTGCTTCCAGGAAACACAACTCATGATCAAAGAAAGAAAATGCATAAAGGAGAGAAAAGAATATTCCACAGAAATGAAACTAAGAAAGATGCAGGCATAGCTATTCTAATAGCTGACAAAATAGACTTCAACCCAAAGATAATCAGACATGATAGGAAAGGACAGTTTATATTCATTAAAGGAAACAAAACACCAAGAGAATACTACAATTCTAAATGTGTATGCACAAAGTAAAGAACACCCAATTTCATAAAAAGAAACACCATAAGATCTCAAATCACAGATTGACCATAACACCATGACAGTGGGTAGCTTCAATTTCCTGCTCTCACCAATAGATGGGCCACCTACAGAAAACTGCAACCAATCAAAATGCAGAGTGGTGGATATCAGTCTCATTGGACACATCTACAAAACTCTTTCATCTAAGGCTCATGGACTATTACAGAAGATGGAGCAGAAAGACTGTATAATCTAGATCAGAAAATTTTCTATGCAGTCATGTTTCTAGTATTATCAGAAACTATAGCCATAAAGTTTAAGCAATATGACTGCCAATCAACATGCTAATGTATACTGGTAAAGCTCAGAAGCTCAGAAAAAGCTCAACCCTACAGAAAGAACTACAGGCAACAGAGAAATGCTGAGATCAAGAGAAATAGTCTTCCCTAGGGAAAAAGGAACACTACTTGGTTATTTAATACCAAATGGTCACCGCTAGAAACATACATACAAGCAACAGTATACAGACTTAGCAGGTCATATTCTGGTTGTACATATATTCCTATGTATGTGAGTCATACACATATATAATTATGTGTGCTAATCATGAAACAGGAGAATGTAGGCCTTATGCTATAGTAGGAAGGCGAGACAGGAGGCACACTGGTGAGCTGTCGGGTTGGAGCAAAATAATCTATGATCAGAAAATGGGATATAAGAGTACAGGGTAGAAAAGTAAGGCATGTTCCATAAAAAAAAATAAAATTCAATATAAGTCCTCATCATCTCTTCAAAGTACTCAAGTTGTCAGGACAGAGCATGTGTTCTGTAGTTTGATGTACAAATTAAAAATCAAAGCCTTTGAAAGACCTAGATTTCCTGATCCATTGACTTGTTTCTAAGCTGGAACTACTGCATGGTCCAGGAGTTGGGTATCTGGCTTTTACTGCTCAGCCACAAACACTTTCTATCCATTTAAACCATGGAGTTGATGTGCCACGGTGAGATTTCAATAGAAATAGGTTGAAAGGAAGTAATGTAAGAACTAGAAGGGAGGGATGCTGTGAAGTACGATCCCTTTGTCTTGATATAGCTAATAAAACTATTGAGTCAGAGGTCAAGATTGACCTAGTGAAAATCCAAGGATAGGTGTGGAATGTGCTCACTGGGCCCCTTGTCCTACTGAAGAGCTACTGATAGTTGATAGCTACTGGAGGAGAGAGAATCATTTTCCTATGAGGGTGGGTCACTCATAAGTCTCCTATGCTACAACTATAATCCCGCACACATGTATATGCATAGTTAGTACAGAACTAACTGAGCTTAATGGATTATCAAAAGACAGAGGAGGAGGAAAAGAGAAGGCAGCAAAATAATGAAATATAAAGTTCAGAGGGGCACCTATTAAAGGGGAGTAGAAGCAAGGAATGGGGGATGGAAATGGATATATTTCATTGTAGGCATGGATGAAACTGAAACAATAAAAATAATAATCAATTTACAAAAATAATAATGGTTACACCTTTTATTGTTGTTTCCCAAAATTCAAATATAAGACCCTATTGCTAAAGATACAACACATTTTGGACATAGAACTTTAGAAGAATTGAGGTGTAAGTGACCTGGAAGCTTCTTTCCTGAATATTATTTTTCATAGTATCTGATGGTGCTAAACAAACTGACAAAGGACTAGGTAGCCCTTACTACCCTCATGGCTTTGAAATTGCTGGTAACCAACAGATGATTTCATATGCCCCCGATAAAACCAGTAACAACGGACTATGGGCTCTCACCCACCAGAGGACCAGGAGGTATGATCTCCTGTAACCTGTAAAACACCTCAGATCCCTCTTTAAAAGACAAAGATAAATGGCACCCTCATGAGTGTTGACTTAGATGTTTTAAAGCATCCTTTTTCTGGTAGCTATGTCTAAAGGAATCATACAAGAACTTGCATGCTTCTACTACTATTTCTCACACCCAAACTAAAAAATATGTTGTTGTCTCTTCTACTTTTCCTTTCCCATGCCCTTTCTTTAGAAATACAATATCTTCCAAGTCTCATCTTGAATATAGTCACCAACTTCACAAATTCCTCTGATTGTTGACTTTGTCCCAAGCTACATCAATGACAACATGAATAATTATTTCTGAGGAGTCTTTCAGTCAATGTAAAAAAATATGGCTTAAGTTAAGACCAGTGTGCAGGTTTTAAGGGTACCGTAAAAACCAGGGCCCTTAAAAATGGAGTAGGAAGTGGCCCTAGACCTATGTAGTTGAAACGAAAGACTATCTTCTTAAATACAGGCACACACGAAAGAAAGGTAAATTACCATTTTCTAAACATGCCCTGGTGCAATGTCAATGACCCACCCTGGCAATAAGGGTGATGAGGATTCAGACCATGAATATTTTACTCTCACTTTTTTGTGTGTCCTGGAGTAACAGGTTATTCAACTACTCACGCAATAACAGTTCTGAATTGGTCTTACAAATCAACGACATCATATTGGTACATTTTGCTATCAGGTCTGAGTTCAAACCCAGCTAACCCACAGGGTAGAAGAAGAGAGCTCACTCTTGCGAGTGGTTCTCTGACCTCCACACATGCCCTTGGCATGCCCCACAATAAATACATAAACAAGTAAGCAAATAAATAAATACAACAAAAAATTACAGAAAGTCTAACTTAGGTCTTGCATGTTTGCCTCTTACTTTTGACCTTATTAAACTATACTTTTAAAATTAACTTACTTTTATTTAATTTTTTTCAATATATTTGGATCAAATTCTTTCCCCTCCTCCAACTCCTCCCAGGTCCTCCTCCACCTCCCTACTTAGCCGATTTCATTTCCTTCCTGTCTCTTAAAATAAATAAATAAATAAATAAATAAATAAATAAATAAAGTCAAAACAACTAAAATAAAATAAAGCAAACAAAACAACCAGTAAGACACCCCCAAAAAACAAAGAAAGAAAGAAAGAAAGAAAGAAAGAAAGAAAGAAAGAAAGAAAGAAAGAAAGAAAGAAAGGAAGGAAGGAAGGAAGGAAGGAAGGAAGGAAGGAAGGAAGGAAGAAAAAGTCAGCAGCTTTACTGGGTTTATTAGTGAACTTACTCCAAGCCGGTTTCTCCAGACTGCTACTAGAAATATTGGTAAGTGAGATTTGAGAGATATATTTGGAATAAATTCACAGAATTTTCTTACAAAATACAATTGACACTCCTCCCATCTGCCCTTTACCCTTGCCAAAGGTACAAAGCTGATCTGGTATTCCTGACTCCTTTGGAACTAGGGTTTGACAATGGTTTGGGTTCCATTGAATAGGTACCTTGTTGGTGGAAATGACAATTCCACAGGTATCTGTGAGGTCAGAGATGCTACAATCCAAAGGAGAGCTTCCACAAAAGGAATCATCCAGATCACAAATGTCAATAATGGAAAGGTTAATTAAGTGCTCTAATCAAGTAAACTGACTCAACATCTATTCACAGAGGCTCTTTAGCTCTGGGAACAAATATTTTAACACCATAAGATGAAGTAATAACAAGAAAATGAGGTTTGGAGCAGATCATGAGCACTTTATGATAAGCACAATCACCTTCCGGGATGTAAGCTTTTAGGTTATGTGGTTATCTATTAGGCCAAACATATTCAGTTTATTAGAGTGAGTGATTCTAAAGGCACGGTGCTGTTCTCTGCGCAAGGAAACAATTATATTCCATCAGAAGTTCTTATGGACCTTTAAAAGGCTCTCTAGACTCTTACCACTTAAATGTGGCCCAGAAATCAACACCACCTGAGAAAATGAAGGTATTTTAGTCCCACCCTCAGTGCTATGGAATGAGAATTCATACTGTTAGGAAGATCAACAAACCAGGAGACTGCTGTGTACACTGAAATGCACTGTACAGGTACCATAGCAGGCGCATGTACTCTGGGGATATAATTTTAAGTTTGTGAATGCCTGGGAACTGCCTGACTTTATACATCCATCTCTGCCAAACCAAAAATAAATTTTCAATATCAATCCTAGATCAGTGTAACTTCTGATCTGCTTGTTATGTAATGATTTCCATTTAAAGGCCAGTGGGCTGAAACACAAATTATTTCAAGTTCTCCCTCAATTAGATGGTGTGGGCTGAAACACAAATTATTTCAAGTTCTTCCTCAATTAGATATTTAATGATCTGCAAACAAATTCCTAGCAAGATGCCACTTTAAGAAACTCTATGATCCTTTCATAATGTGACTCATTACACTCTTTACTGATTCACTGTGCCCAAAGGCTATTCAGAGCCCAGTGGGGGCTGTGGTGATAGAAAGTCCTGCTCTGCAGAAATGTCCTCAGCATGCCCCCCATACAAACACATACATGAGCAATGTGCACGTAGACCATGCTCCTGGCCTATGTCCTCAAAGTACAGTTCTTCTTAGCATTTTTTCTCCTTTCCAGACCATACACAGGCTGTGAATCCAAATCAATAAATTATCCCTGCAAGGACTCAATGATAAGCCTAAGACAATACTAGTGGCAAAAGGGGGGTTTTGAACGCTGTCTCATAGTTTTTCTCACGGGTGAAGGAAAAGCGAAGTACAGTATGTGTGAGCCTTTCCTTCCACACAAATAAAAAAGTAACAGTATTTGTATTTTTTAGATACTTAGCTATATAAAATGTCATCTGGAAAATGAAAAATACTTTTAAAGTTTTTTCTTGCATCTGTTGTAATGTCTCCTTTTTCATTAATTTGAATGGTCTCTCAGTTTGGCTAAAGGTCTATTAATCATGTTAATTTTTTCAAAATACTATTTGTTCCACTGATCCTTTGTATTATTTTTCTTTCTAGTTTATTCACTTCAATATTAATTTAATTTAAATTATCTACTCATGTCTATTTTTTTGTCATTGATAACTTGTTTTTCTAAGTCCTCTAATGCATTGTTAAGTGATTAATTTGACATTTCTCTGGGTTTCTTATGTGGACACATGGGGCTATAAACTTCTCTTTTCTGATCACCTTCACTGTGTGACATAGATTTTTGGTACGATGTGTGTTATTTTCATTCAATTCAAAGGATTTAAAATGTTTTTCTTGATTCCTTCTTTCATCCAATTTTGATTCAGTAGTATAATGTTTAACTTCTATAAATTTGGAACTTTCTGTCATTTTTATAGTTATTGTTGATGTCCAGTTTTCATCCACAGTGTAGAGAATGTACAAATGGTAGTCTTTTATGAAAACTGTTTCATAATGTACAATCTGTAGAGTTTGAATGTGATACTCTGTAGATATGGATGTCTCTTAGATCCATGGTTCATGATACCATTTAACTCCACAGTTTTGTTTAGTTAGATGAACTGTCTATTGGCAAGAGTTGGGTATTAAAATCACATACTGTCTGTGGT
The DNA here is from genome assembly GCF_011064425.1 of Rattus rattus. NCBI lineage: Eukaryota > Metazoa > Chordata > Mammalia > Rodentia > Muridae > Rattus > Rattus rattus. The sequence continues at coordinate 33,535,899 of NC_046167.1, read as the reverse complement.
TTTACATTTGATCACGTTTCTTTTGGGCAAATGCTTCTAGCTAGGGTGCGTGTATATTTAGGATTTTATATCCTGTTTGATTATTTTCTTTAATTAGTGCCTTTTATCTTCTGATTAGCTTTGGTCTGAGGTCTATTGTGTCAGATATCAAAATAGTATATTTGCTTGTTTCTTAATTCCATTTGCCCAGAATGCCTTTTTCCCATCCTTTTTCTCTAAGGTAGTAGGAGAGAAGAGTAAGGAGAAAATATAAGGAGGGACAATTAACACTAAAGGACATTTGAGAAACCATCTGGAAACCTAAAATCACATCAAAAGCTTCCTAAAATACACACACACACACACACACACACACACACACACACACACACATATATATGTATATATATACATATAACAAATTTAGATGAGGCAATGCCCCCAACAAACCATCTTAGGCCACCTAATAAAATCTACAGTTCCAGGAATCTTATTAAGTTGTTCACCAAAGTTCCCCATGGATCATCTCAAAACATCACAGGCTATTGCGAAAGCTTTTTGTTACTCTCCACAAATTGATGGTAAGATCCTAATTTGTATAGATACAGCTTGCTTACGTCATCAAACATGGAGAAGTGGAGCTCTTACCTAACTAGAAACTTCATCTCCAGTGACTAGAGTTCATGATACTGGAAGATACCTTCCAGGTGACTGGAGAAGAAAAATAAGCATCAATATCATCCAGCTACAAACTCTATAACCTACAACACTGACCTGCCTGCAAAGAGTGCTGGTACAATAGTCCCACAAATGTTACTATAGTAACCAACCATGTTTTTATTGGAACCCATGCCTGACACTAATCTGAGACTAGATAGTGTTGGAGGTTTGTTCTAATGTTTTGATTCAGTTGGGAATCTGTGTGTCCAAACACTGTGTGTCCTTGTCCCCAATTGGTTTTTGATTGATCAATAAAGATGGCAGTGGCCTATAGCTGGAAAAAGGGAGACAGAGAGGGACCCTTAAAGTTGTGAAGGCTAGGATACACCGGGAAAGAGAAGGAAAATTACCATGAAGAAGTGAAATATGGATAGATGTAGGAGCTGCAGGAGATAAAGCCAATCAACCATGTGAGATTTTCCCCAATTGGGCATGGGGTTGCAGGCAGAGGGTTAGAACTACCCAACCTTTGAACCAGATAAGGCATTTTAAAATTATCTGCCTCTCTCTCTCTCTCTCTCTCTCTCTCTCTCTCTCTCTCTCTCTCTCTCTCTGTGTGTGTGTGTGTGTGTGTGTGTGTGTGTGTGTGTGTGTGTGTGTGTGTGTGTGTGTGTATTTGCCACTCACAAATCCAGATAGATCCTGGGTGGGTGCATGTGTGTGGCTCACCAGGAGCCAAAGCACTGTGGCCAAACTCACCACTACAAGATATGTCACATGGGTCTGAGGGTAAAACCTACTATTATTATTCTGATAATGGACCTTAGCAATGAAACGACTTCTAATGACATATTGTTGTATCAATGAATCAGTGCCTTGTTCATCCCACATTGCACAAGCTTCTTCCTGTAGTAGATGGGAATCAACAAAGACAAAAACCAAGGACAATTGGCATCATCAAAACCCAGGTCCCCCACCACAGCAACCCCTGTGTACCCCAACACACTGGAAAAGCAAGATTTTGATTTAAAAATCATAATTTATGATGATATTAGAGGACTTTAGGAAGGACATAAATAATTCCTTAAAGAAATACAGGACAACAGAGGTAAACAGGTGGAAGTCCTTAAAGAGGAAACACAAAACTCCCTTAAAATTACAGGAAAATAAAACCAAACAGGTGAAGGAATTGAACAAAATCATCCACAATATAAACATAGAAATAGAAACAATAAAAAAATCACAAAGGAAGACAACCCTGGAGATAGAAAACCTAGGAAAGAGATCAGGAATCATAGAAGCAAACATTACCAACAAAATACAAGAGATAGAAAAGAGGATTTAAGGGGCAGAAGATACTACAGAAAACATTGACATAACCATCGAAAAAATACAAAATGCAAAAAGTTCCTAACCCAAAACATCCAGGAAATCCAGGGCACAATGAGAAGATCAAACAGAAGGATAATAGGTATAGAAGAGAGCAAAGATTCCCATCTTAAAGGGCCAGTAAATACATTAAACAAAATTATAGGAAAAAAAATCCCTAAGCTAAAGAAAGAGATGACCAAGAACATATAAGAACTCCAAATAGATTGGACCAGAAAAGAAATTCTTCCCATCACATAATAGTCAAAACAGCAAAGACACAAAACAAACAAAGAATATTAAAAACAGTAAGGGAAAAAGTGGAGTAACATATAAAGGCAGACCTATCAGAATTACATCAGATTTCTCACCAGAGACTGTGAAAGCCAGAAGATCCTGGACAGATTTTATACAGACCATAAGAGAACACAAATGCCGGCCCTAAAAAAATAAAAATAAAAATAAAAAATAAAAAAATAATAGATGGAAAACTCCAAGCCAAGAAGAAAAACTACACCCTGAATAAAGCAAGAAAGTAATATAATTTCAACTAATACAAAAGAAGATAGCCACACAAACATAATTCCACAGGTAACAACAAAAATAACAGGAAACAATCATTGATCCCTAATATCTCTCAACATAATTATTCAATTTCCCCCAAAAAAGACAAGGACTAACATACTGAATACAAAAAGAGGACCCAGCACTTTGCTACATACACACATGGAAACACAAATCAGTGACAAACACAGATATTACCTCAGAGTAAAACGCTAGAAAACTATTTTTTTTCTTGTTCTTTTTTTTTCGGAGCTGGGGACCGAACCCAGGGCCTTGCACTTCCTAGGCAAGTGCTCTACCACTGAGCTAAATCCCCAACCCCTGAAAACTATTTTCCAAGCACATGGTCCCAAGAAACAAGCTAGAGTAGCCATTCTAGGATCAAATAAAATCGACTTTCAACAAAAAGTTATTGAAAAAGATAAAGACAGACACTTCAGAGTCATCAAAGGAAAAATCCACCAAGATAAATTCTCAATTCTGGATTTTATGCTCCAAATATAAGGGCAACTACATTCATAAAAGAAACTTTACTAAAGCTTAAGACACACATTGCACCTCACACAGAATAGTGGGGGACTTCAACATCCCACGGTCATCAATGAATAGATCATGGAAAAAGTAACTAAACAGAGACCCAGAGAAACTAACAGAAGTTATGAAACAAATGGATTTAACAGATATCTATAGAACATTTCATTCTAAAACAAAAGAATATACCTCTTCTCAGCACCTCATGATACATTTTCCAAAATTGACCTTATAAACAGGCCTCAACGGATACAAGAAGATTGAAATACTCCCATGCATCCTATCAGATCACCACAGACTAAGTCTGGTCTTCAATAACAACAAAAATTGCACAAAGTCCACATACACATGAAAGCTGAACAACGCTCTACTCAATGATAACTTGATCATGGGAGAGATAAAGGAAATAAAGACTTTTAGAATTTAATGAAAATGAAGATACAACATACCCAAACTTATAGGGACACAATGAAAGCAATGCTAAGAGGAAAGCTCATGACTTTGAGTACCTCAAAAAAATAAAAACAAAAAACCAAAAACTGGAGAGACCATAGACTAGCAGCTTGACAGCACACCTAAAAACTCTAGAACAAAAAGAAGCAAATAGACTCAAGAGGAGTAGATGGCAGGAAATAATTAAACTCAGGGATGAAAGCAACCAAGTAGAAACAAAAAGAACTGTACAAAAAATCAACAAAACCAAGAGCTGGTTCTTTGATAAAGTCCACAAGAAAGATAAACACTTAGCAAAACTAAGTAGAGGGCACAGAGACAGTATCCAATTTTTAAAAATCAGGAATGAAAAGAGAGACATAACAACAGACACTGAGGAAATACAAAAACCCTAAGACCCTACTACAAAAGCAAAACCCAAAAATACTGGAAAATCTGGAGGAAGTGGACAATTTTCTAGACAGATACCAGGGACCAAAGTTAAAACAGGATCAGATAAACCATCTGTATAGTCCCATACTTCCTAAAGAAATAGAAGCAGTTATTAAAACTCTTGTAACAAAAACAAAAGCCCAGGACCAGGTGGGTTAAGTGAAGAATTCTATCAGACCTTCATAGAAGACCTCATACCTATACTGTCCAAACTATTCTACAAAAATAGAAACAGAAGGAACACCACCCAATTCCTTCTATGAAGCCACAATCATACTTATAGTTAAACCACACAAAAATCCAACAAAGAAAGAGAACTTCAGAACAATCTCCCTTATGAATAGCGATGCAAAATACTAAAAAAAAATTCTCCCAAACTGAATCTAAGAACACATCAAAACGATCATTCATCATGATGAAGTAGGCTTCATCCCAGGGATGCAGGGATGGTTCAATATATGGAAATTCATCAACATAATCCACTATATAATCAAACTCAAGGAAAAAAAACCCACATGATCATCTCATTAGATGATGAGAAAGCATTTGACAAAATTCAACACCCCTTCATTATAAAAGTCCTGGAAAGATCAGGAATTCAAGGACCAAGTAGCTAACATCAAACTAAATGAAGAGAAACTGGAAGCAATCCCACTAAAACCAGGGACTACACAAGGCTGAACACTGTCTACCTACCTATTCAACATAGTACTCAAAGTCCTAGCCAGAGCAATGAGACATGGAAAGGAGGTCAAAGGGATAAAAATTGGAAAGGAAGAGGTCATTTGCCGATGATATGATAGTATACTTAAGTGACCCCAAAAAGTCCACCAGAGAACTCCTAAACCTGATAAACAACGTCAGCAAAGTGGCTGGATATAAAATTAACTCAAACACATCAGTAGCCTTCCTATACTCAAAAGATAAGCAGGCTAAGAAAGAAATTAGGGAAATAACATCCTTCACAATAGTCACATGTAAAATAAAATAGCTTGGTGTGACTCTAACCAAGCAAGTGAAAGATCTGTATGACAAAAATTCAAGTCTCTGAAGAAAGAAATTGAAGAAAATCTCAGAAAATGCAAAGATCTCCCCTGCTCATGGATTGGCAGGATTAATATTGTAAAAATTGCCATCTTGCCAAAAGTAATCTACAGATCCCATGCAATCCCCAACAAAATTTCAACTCAATTCCTAATAGAGTTAGAAAGAGCAATTTGCAAATTAATTTGGAATAACTAAAAGCCCAGGAGACCAAAACTGTTCACAACAATAAATGAACTTCTGGGGGAATACATCAAGCTGTACTACAGAGCAATAGTGGTAAAAACTCTATGATATTGGTACAGAGACAAGCAGATAGATCGATGGAATAGAACTGAAGACCCAGAAATGAACCCACACACCTATGGTCAGTTGATCTTTGACAAAGGAGCTAAAACTATATAATGGAAAAAATATAGCATTTTCAACAAATAGTGCTGGTTCAACTGGAGGTCAGCATGTAGAAGAATGCAAATCAAACTATTCTTATCACCCTGTACAAAGCTAAAGCCCAAGTGGATCAAGGACCTCCACATCAAACCAGACACTAATAGAAGAAAAAGTGGGGAAGAGTCTTGATCACATGGGAACTGGGAAATTTTTCCTGAACAAAACACCAATGGCTTATGCTCTGAGATCAAGAATCGACAAATGGAATCTCATAAAAATTGGATATAGTACTACCTGAGGACCCAGCTATATCATTCCTGGACATGTACCCAATGATGCTCCCATACATAACAAGGACCCACGCTCCACTGTGTTCATAACAGCCTTATTAAAACTAACCAGAAGCTGGAAAGAACCCAGATGTCCCTTGAAAGAGGAATGGATACAGAAAATGTGGTACCTTTTACACAATGGAGTAGTACTAGACTATTAGAAACAATGACTTTGGGGTTGGGGATTTAGCTCAGTGGTAGAGCGCTTGCCTAGCAAGCGCAAGGCCCTGGGTTCAGTCCCCAGCTCCGAAAAAAAAAAAAAAAAAATGACTTCATGAAATTCATAGGCAGATGGATGGAACTAGAAAACATCATCCTGTGTGAGGTAACCCAATCACAAAAAAAAGAAAAACCCACAATTGGTATGTACTTACTGATAAGTGAATATTAGCCAGAAACTTGGGTTACCCAAGATACAGTCTACAGACCACATGAAGCTCAATAAAAAGGAATACCAAAGTTTGGATGCTTCAGTCCTTCTTAGACAGGGGAATTAAAATATTCATAGGAGGAGATACAGAGACAAGGTTTGGAGCAGGCACTGAAGGAATAGCCATTCAGAGCTTGCCCCCCTTGAGAATCCAGCCCATATTCATACAGTCACCAAATCCAGTCACTGTCAGCAATGCCAAGAGGTGCAGGAGGAGGATAAAGCTGTCTCCTGAGAGGTTCTGCCAGAGCATGACAAATACAGAGTCAGACGCTTGTAGCCAACCATTGAACTGAGAATGGGGCCCCCATTGGAGGCCTTAGATAAAGAATTGAAGAAGATGAAGGGGTTTGCAACCCCATAAGAACAACAATACCAACCACCCAGATGTCCCAAGGACTAAACCACCATCCAAAGAGTACACATGGACAGATCTGTGGCTCCAGCTGCATATGTAGCAGAGGATGGCATCAATGGAAGAAGAAACCCTTGTTCCTGCTGATGCTTGACCCCCAAGTGTAGGGGAATGTCAGGGCTGGGAGGTGGGATGGGTGTGTGGATGGATAGGGTAACACTCTCATAGAAGAAAGGGGAGGGCAATGAGGTATGGGGTTTATGGATGGGAAACCAGGAAAGGGTATAACATTTGAAATGTAAATAAATAAAAAAAATCCAATAAAAATATAGAAAATAAATAAATAACAGCAAGACACTCATGAAGTTGGGGTAAATGGTATGTAATTTAAATTAGAATGGCTTCCCTGTGCTCATGTTTAAATGCATGGTCCCCCATTTGTGGCAGAGCTTGGAAAGCTGAGGTCTCATTAGAGGGAGAGTGTCACTGGGCAAGAGTTTGAGGTTTCAAAAGACCCACACAATTCCTAGTGTGTTGCTCTCTGCATCTTAAGATGTGAGATGTGAGCTGTTTTTCACCTAATGTCTTCACCCTGACATCATAGACTTTAACCCTATGAAACCAAAAGCCCAATTAAATGCCACAGTCATAGTGTTTTACCATAGCAAAAGAAAAGCAACTAATACATAGTAAAAACCAAGACAGCTACTACCAAAGCAGCGTGGAAGTTACTCAACAAGCTGAAAACAAATTTTCTGAAACATCTAGTCTTACAACTCTGGGGCATGTGCCCAAAGGCCTATATATTTCACTATATACATATTTGCTCTTGCATATCATGGCTGCTCTATTCGCAGTAGCTAGGAAATAAATGTAGCCTCGATTTCAATCAACTAATGGATAAATAATGATGATAATGAGCATTTATACAATGCAATATTATTCAGATGTTAAGAAAATGAAATTATGAAACTTTCAGGTAGATGGATGCTATTGAAAACACCTTGATTGAGTTAACCGACTAAAACAGCAGGTTTTCTCTCAATTGTGGATGTTAGCTTTTAAATTTTGAATGAGGTATTTGCATATTTGGGATACTTGGAAGGTTAGGTACATAATTAGGAATTGTGGGTGGAAGAGATGACTTTTCATGTAAAGGAAAAGATGTTATATAGTTGGACATGATCAGAAAAGATTAAATGGTGTGAGCAATAGAAGGGTAGAGTAGAGGAGAAGTGTGTGGAGGGAAACTAACAATAAAGACCTTTTGAAAACTCCATGTGCAGCCTATACAGTAAATGCTTTCATATTTCTTTTATATAATATAATTTTATATATCATATATAACATAAATACATTTACATACAATATATTTCACATGTGAATAATATATTTTGCTGTATAATATATAGTATATATTAAAGTTTAAATAAAGTTATCTGGCCCAGTAGATGCAGGAACATCAGTGCAGCCAGGGACACATTCCTCCCCATTTCAGTCTGCACTCAGGAACTCACCCTGTGCTACAGCCCTCCACACCCCAATCTCACCCAGAGGAAGCTTGTTCCCCAGGAGTGATGACATACCCAAGCTAACATCTTCAACCCTAGGATTTCTAAAATACTGAGTCTCACAGCCTCACAGAGGGGACAAGGTCCAGTCAGAGACAGAAGGCCAGCTAACACCAGAGATAACCAGAGGGCAAGAGACAAGCACAAGAACAAAAGCAACAGAAACTGGGCTGGAGAGATGGTTTAGCAGTTAAAAGCACTAACTGCTCTTCCAGAGGTCCTGAGTTCAATTCCCAGAAAGCACATGGTGGCTCATAACCATCTGTAATGGGATCTGATGTCCTCTTCTGGTGTGTCTGAAGACAGCTACAGTGTACTCATACATAAAATGAATAAATGAGGGTTTTTTTTTAAAGCAACAGAAACAAATGCTACTTGGCATCATCCTGGATACCCCAACACACCTGAGAAGCAAGATTCAGATCTAAAATCACATCTCATGATAATGATAAAGAATTTTAAGAAGGACATACATAACTCCCTTAAAGAAATAAAAGGGAACACAGGTAAAAAGGTAGAAGCCATTAAAGAGGAAACACATAAATCCCTTAAAGAAATACAGGAAAACAAAAACAAACAGGTAAAGGAATTGAACAAAATCATCCAAGATCTAAACATGGAAATAGAAACAATATAGAAATCACAAAGGGAGACAACCCAGGACATAGAAAACCAAGGAAAGAGATCAGGAGTCATAGATGCAACCATCACCAACAGAGTACAAAAGATAGAAGAGAGAATCTCAGGTGTAGAAGATAACATAGAAGACATTATCACAACAGTCAAAGAAAATGCAAATGCAAAAAGCTCCTAATCCAAAGCATCCAGGAAATTCAGGACACAACGAGAAGACCAAACCTAAGAATAATAGGTATAGAAGAGAGTGAAGATTCTCAAGTCAAAGGGCCAGTAAACATCTGGAACAAAATTATACAAGGAAACTTCTCTAACCTAGAGAAAGAGATGCCCATAAATATACAAGATGCCTACATAACATAAAATAGATTGGACCAGAAAAGAAATTCCTCCCATCACATAATCAAAACTCCAAATGCACAAAGAAAGAATATTTAAAAAGGTAAGGGAGACACATGTAGCCCATGTATATACAACCACCAAAACTAGATAACTTAAGATTGATGAAGCTAAAAAATGCATGCTGAAAGGGACCAGATAAAGATCTCTCCAGAGAAATACATCCAGAGCATGTCCAATACAGAGGTAAATGCTAGCAGCAAACCACTGAACTGACAACAGGACCCCCTTGGGGGAAATTAGAGGAAGGATTGAAAGAGTTGAAGAAGCTTGTAACCTCATAAGAACAACAATGCCAACCAACCAGAGTTTCCAGGGACTAAACCACTAGCGAAAGACTATATATGGACTGACCCAGGGCTCCAACTGCATTTGTAGCAGAGAATAGCCTTGCTGGGGCACCAGTGGAAGGGGAAGCCCTTGGTCCTGCCAAGGTTGGACCCCCAGTGCAGGGAAATTGGGGGGCAGTAAGGAGAATGGATGGGGGAACCCCAATATGGGGGAGAGGCTGGGAGCTTATGGACAGGAAACCGGGAAAAGGAATAACATTTGAAATGTAAGTAAAGAAATGTATCTAATTTAAAAAAAGAAAAAAGAAAGAAAGAAAAGGTAAGGGGGAAAGGTCAAGTTACATATACAGGTAAACCTATCAGAATTATACCAGACTTCTCAACAGAGACTCTAGAAGCCAGAAGATCCTGGGCAGATGTCATAAAGACCCTAAGAGAACACAAATGTTGACACAGGCTACTATGCCCAACAAAACTCTCAGTTGCCATAGATGGAAAAACCAAGATATTCCATGACAAAACCAAATTTAAACAATATCTTTCCTGAAATCCAGCCCTACAGAGGATAATACATGGAAAATTCCAATACAGTGAGGGAAACTACACCCAAGAAAAACTAATCTCACATCAAACTCAAAAGAAGAGAACCACACAAGAATAATTCCACCTCTATCAACAAAAATAAAAGGAAGCAACAATCATTAGTCTTTAATATCTCTCAACAACAGTGAAATGAATTCCCCAATAAAAACACATGGACAAACAGACAGGATATGTAATCAGGACCCAGGATTTTGCTGCATGTAGGAAACACACCTCAGTGACAAAGACACACATTACCTCAGATTAAAAGGCTGGAAAACAGTTTTCCAAGAAAATGATCCCAAGAAACAAGCTGAAGTAGCCATTCTAATATCAACCAAAAGTTATCAGAAAAGCTGAGGAAGGACAGTTCCTACTCATCAAAGGAAAATTCTACCAAGTCAAACTCTCAATTCTGAACATCTATGCCTCAAATGCAAAAGCACTCACATTTGTAAAAGAAACATTACTATACCCCAAAGCACACATTGAACCTCACACAGTAATAGTGGGAGACTTCAGCACCCCACTCTCACCAATAAACAGATCATGGAAACAGAAACTAAACACAGACACAATAAAGACAGAGTTATGTCCCAAATGGATTTAACAGATATCTATACAATATTTCAAACTAAAACAAAAGCATATACCTTCTTCTCTGTACATCGTGGTACCTTCTCCAAAATTGAGTATATAATTGGACACAAAACTAGCCTCAACAGATACAAGAAAATTGAAATAAGGCTATGCATCCAATCAGATCACCACGGCAGACTAAGGCCGGTCTTCAATAACAACAGAAACAGAAAACCCACAAACACATGGAAGCCGAACAACAGTCTACTCAATGATAACATGATCATGGAAGAATTAAGGACTCTTTAGAATTTAGTGAAAATGAAAGCAGAACATACCAAACCTTATGCGATACAATTAAAGTGGTGCTAGGAGGAAAACTTATAACTTTGAGTGCCTCCATAAAGAAACTGGAGAGGTCATACACTAGCAGCTTAACACCACATCTGAAAGCTCTAGAACAAAAAGAAGCAAGTATACCCAAGAGAAGTAGATGTCAGGAAATAATCAAACGCAGGGCTGAAATCAGCCAAGTAGAAAGAAAGAGAACCATACAAAGAATCAACACAACCAGGAGCTGGTTCTTTGAGAAAATCCACAAGACAGATAAACCCTTAGCCAGACTAACCAGAAGGCACAGAAACAGTATCTAAATTAACAAAATTAGAAATGAAAAGGGAAACATAACATGAAAAATGAGGAAATTCAGAAAATCATTAGATCCTATTAAAAAAGACTACACTCAAAACAACTATAATATCTAGATAAAACGGATGATTTTCTAAACAGATACCAGGTACCAAAGTTAAGTCAGATCAGATAAACCATCTAAACAGTTTCATAACCCCTAAGCTCTTATTAAAAGACTCCCAATTTAAGCAAACAAACAAACAAACAAACAAACAAACAAAAAAGGCCAGGACCAGGTGGTTTTACTGCAGAGTTCTATCAGTCCTTCAATGAGACCCAATACCAATAGTCTTCAAACTATTTCACAAAATAGAAACAGAAGGAACACTATCTAATTGGTTCTATGAAACCACAATTAAGCTGATACCTAAACCACACAAAGACTCAAGAGAGAAAAAGAACTTCAGACCAATTTCCTTTATGAATATCGATGCAAAAATACACAGTAAAATTCTGGCAAACCAAATGCGAGAACACATCAAAATGATCATTCACCGTGATCAAGTAGGCTTCAGGGATGCGGGATTGGTTCAATATAAGGAAATCCATCAATGTAATCCACTATATAAACAAACTCAAAGTAAAACACCACATGATCATTTCCTTAGATGTTGAAAAGAGGAGGGGCAGCATCAGATGTGGGAGGGGACGGAAGAGAGGTACAGAGGGTTAGGAAATTGAACAGAGGTGTGCAGCAATGGGAGATGGGGAACCAGGGGGTAGCCAGTAGAAAATCCCAGGTGTCATGAAAGCAAGAGACTCTCGGGACACATTGGGGATGACATCAGCTAAAATACCTAACAAATGGGAGAGAGAACCTGAAGAGACCACATCCAGAGGTTAGGCACAGCCAATGGTTGAGGGATGAGGCCACCCACCTACCCCAAAAATATTAACATAGAATTCCTCCTGTCTAAAGGAAATGTAGGGACAAAGAATGGAGCAAAGACTGAAGGAAAAGCCATCCAGAGTCTGCCCCCACCTAGGGATCTATCCCATCTGCAGACACCAAACTGCCCTAGCAATTTGACACTATTGTTGATGCCAAGAAGGGCTTGCTGAAAGGAGCCTGATATAGCTTTCCTGAGAGGCTCTGCTAGAGCCTGACTAATACAGATGGAGGTGCTCGAAGACAACTATTGGACTGATCATGGGGACCCTAATAGAGGAGTTAGAGGAAGGACTGCAGGAGCTAAACAGATCTGCAACCCCATCAGAAGAACAATATCAACCAACCAGACCTCCCCCCTCAAGAGCTCCCTGGGACTAAACCACCAACCAAAGAGTACACACGGAAGTACCCATGGCTCTAGCTGCATATGTAGCAGAAGTTTGCTGCATCTGGCACCGATGGGAAGAGAGGCCTTTGGTCCTGTGGAGGCTCAATGCTCCAGGACAGGAAATTGCTAGGGCAGTGAGGTGGGATTGGGTGGGTAGGGAAGCACCCCCATAGATACAGGGTGGAGGAGAGGTGGAATAGGGGGTTTGCAGAGGGTAAACTGGGAAGGTGGATAACATTTGAAATGTAAATAAATTAAATAACCAATGTGTGTGTGTGTGTGTGTGTGAGAGAGAGAGAGAGAGAGAGAGAGAGAGAGAGAGAGAGAAAGAGAGGGAGAGAGAGAGAGAGAGAGAGAGGTCCTATAATGAGATAACAATGCACAATTAGGCCTTGCATAATACTAAATAAAAAGCCTAGTACTAGGAAAGGGTTAACTATTTCTGAATTGTTGGTCAATAGGGTTCCATAGAACCCCACCCCCTAAACATTCAGAGTATTGACAATACTGTTAGTTACTCTCCAGAACTTGTCAATAAGACCTATTCTTGAACATATCATATACTTGAGTCATACTGTTGATGGTGTACACGAATAACCAGATTCATTGTAGCATTTTCTCTGTATACAGTTGAAATTCTCACCAATCGGGGAAAAAAAAATCAAGAACTAAAAACCCCCTAAAAACTCAGTGGTTAAGAGTACAAGCTATTCTTCCAGGGGACCCAGGTGCCATTTCCAGCTTGCATGTGGTGGCTCATAACCATCTGTAACAACAGTTACTGGTGATGTGACATCATCTACTGATCTCCGAGGGTATCAGGCACCAGTGATGTGCACAGACATACATACAGACAAAACACACATATACATAAAGAACAGAGAATGTTTAAAAGAAACCTAGAACAACAGATTGCCCTAACAAAGAAACTATATTAACTGATGTTGTAAAATAAAGCTTACAACGACATTCATGGCTTTTTTCCCCCCAAATTTGATCTTTTCTTTAGTTTCAAAGATAACCAGTTAGTTTCCACAAGATAGTCATGCAATGTTCCCCTACTCTAAATTGACAGAAATTTTTGTGACAAGGTCTATCTCAGACAACCAGCTTTTGTGATGTTGTCAAAACAGGGCTATTGGCCAAATGAAGCAATGACTCTGGCATAAATGCTATAATACATGCTAGAAGCGTGTAGTCATACTACTATTACATAGGAAAGGCTTAGAGCACCCCCATGTGGTCAGTATGGATTAAGACAAAGCCAAGAATTCTCACTCTGCAAAAGTGGCTCGTGCTTCCTTACTTCCTCTTTATTCCAAATGGCAGCTATGTCTGGCGTTTTTCAAGACCATTCACCACTGAATCTCACACTCATATAGGTTAATCCTCTCTCCTCAATGGTAATAAAAGATAAAATTCCAAAGACACCATTTTTTAAAAAGAAAAACAACCAAGCAATCTTCAATAACAGCGTTTCTAAAATGAATGAATAAGTTACGCTTATGGTTTCATACATTATCTCTGTCAGATAGCAGAGTTTATGAGGATAGACATAGACTCAATGGCACACAATATAACCAGTACAGTAAGGATTGTGGGAGGGGGTAGGTGGGATGGGGGGCAGTAAGGTGAAACAATAGCCCTACAGTGTGACTGAACAACTTGTAAACAAGAGCAAAATCGTAGTAAGACATATATACAGGACTGGCTATTAAGTAATAGAAACTAAGAAGTAAAGAGGACACTAGCACTGGGGTGACTGCCAGCACAGCTGCCCTGAGTGAAAAAGTACTCTGATCTCTCCAGCTTTATTAAGTCCCATGTGGTACTGGTCAGGAAAGCTGTTGGTCTCCGCAGCCTCAATGTCCTTGACTTTCTGACATGTGGGAAGAATGGAGTTGTGAATATTTTCCCAGTAGTTCTCTGGGACCCCTGTACTCCCTCACAACTTCCACTCCTGCAGGTAACAGGTGCGTGAATGGTGTCACTGCCTCTATAGTTCCACTATTTTCTTCTGCTGTTTCTTCTGTTTACTTCTTATTGTACAATATACATTGAGAACCAATGTTGGAAGGTGAGAATGGGAAACTCTAGAATGACAAGGTACTGGGGAATTTTCTATGGATGTACTTTAAAAATAACAACTTTCAGCAAACTCTATGAACTGTGTCCAGAGTTAGAGAAATACACATAGAAACAACATTGAAATTTGATCTTACCCCAGTCAGAATGGCAAAGATCAGTGAAACAACCACCAACAAATACTGACAATGATGAGGAGAGAGAGAACCCTCCTTCTGGTGGGATGCCAAACCAGTGATGCCATTATGGAAATCACTGTACAGAATTCTCAAAAAGCTAAAAATAAACAGTATAATCTTCCTTGCCATATGCCCCAAAGTCTCAGCATTTACTCCACAGATCCTTGCTCAACTGTTCATTTCTGCTCTATTCACAAGAGCTTAGAAATGCAAGCAACCTAAATGTCCTTCCACTGATGAAAATGCATAAATATACACCATATATACATATAATATTAGTCAGCTGTAAGAAAAAATTAAATTATGAAATTTGCTGGTAAATGGATGGAACTAAAACCTATCATATTGAGCAAGGTAAACTGTAGGGTTATAAGGCCTGCCCTCTGCTCCACCATAGGGTTTGGCGTGGTGGACATGGGAGTTGACTCTACTTACCCCACAACATCGCCAGGCAGGTGTTGAGTTGTAGGAAAGCCCTGGGACACCACTCTGGGGGTGAGAAAGCACAGTCTGAGGTGTGGGACAGCTGGAGCTGGGCTTGGGGTCCCCAGGCCTGCAATGAGGCCAGGGGCTATCTGTTTCTCAGGCTCTTTAGAAGCCCAGGCGCTGCTGGATACTGCGAAAGAGCTGAGAACAAAGTGGGAGCCCACAGGCTGGATCCAGCCCAGGGCCGGCGGGGACAGGGTGGGGTAAGAGGGAACTCTGGTTGGTCCCACAGGGAGAGAGTTCTTGGCTTGATGGCTGCAGGCTTGGTAGGTGGCTTGGTTGGGAGTGCACAGAGGCCTTCTACAGGGGATTATTTGGCAGCGCCATAGGCGAAGGTCTTCTCCTTGGCTCCCCACAGCGGATTCCAATGAAAAGGGACAGTCCATGGTTTTGAGGCATTTATTTTCATAGTAGAAAGTGGATGAGTAAAATCATACCCCACTTCTCAGGGTGGGCCTGAGATTGAATATCTTTTGTAGGGAGGACTGTCTAGGAAGGAAAGCTTATTGGCTAAGCCCTCCAGGCCTTTAGGTACATTATTAAAATGAAGATCTGTCTTGAGCCTATATGACCACAGGTCACATCTTCTACATGTGGAGGAGGTCCTTGGGGTGTTGCCCTTATGTGACTGATGGCCATAAATCCATGGGGGCTGGTGCTAATGTGAGGGTCTAGGTATCTGGGAACAGGCAAAACTCCTACCATCCCTTCAGGTTGTCCAGGGTTTCTAGCCTTAGCTCAACCAGGGACCAGGCTGCCTTTCATGGTTCCACAGTAAACCAGACCCAGGAAGACAAATATCACATGTTCCCTCTCATCAGAGGCTCTAAGCTTCAAACCTTCAGAAATGAGTACCTGTCCTAGACTAACCAGAGAAAACAGTAACGTAAAATGGGACCATTGTCTGAGTAGGGGATAAGGGAGCAATGGCATAATATAAACTGATCTGATAGGGAAACAGGAAAGCAGAAGGTTAATTAGGGAGTGGGAGATAAATACAGGAGAAAGGAATATAAAATAGCAGTAAGGATGTCTGAAAAGGTCATAAGCAATCACACTGTTATCTAACTGCTTAAAAAGTAAACCCTATAATACACATTAAGTCCCCATATGATTATTCGTACATAGTTTAAATGAAATTTTCTCATCTAGGCTAACAATGCTTCCTTCAAGAGCCAAAGACTCCCTAACTATAATCCTAATGCCAGACATGAGACTCCTTTTCTGATTTGTTGGTAAGAGTTGTTTGAGACACTCTCAAAACATTACAGATTATTGCTATTGCCTTTAATTGCCTTCAGAAGAAGGCAAGTCCCTATTGCTGAAGATACCATACACAGACACAGAACCCAGAGGCCCTGAGCTAGAACTCCCTGAGGAGTAGCTTTCAAGGTATCAGAGGTGCTATGCAAAGTTCCTAAAATGGTAAACAAATAACAGCCCTTCCCGCTGTGATGCCTATGACCAACAATGACCAGAGTGGCACAGGGTCAGAAGTGGCACTAATACCTTGATGGTAACCACAAACTCTCCAATTGGATTTAAGATCTTCTTAAACAAGAAGGAAATCATGCTTGATACTGGACACCTAAGTCATGGATCTTGGAGGAGAACCTACAACCACTTTAGTAAAGCAGCACAACCCCCAAATACGTGAAAAACATCTGTCCTTATACCGTCAGATAAGTGTAGTTCTCACATTTGTTCAAAGAAGCAACCAATCAAACATCAGACTTGTGGAACACATTCCCAGTGGGAACATCCATAAAATAACTCCTGCACCTAAAGCTTGGGAACATTGTGAAAGAGAAGGACTGCACAATTGTAATAAAGAGGAAAACAGAGCTTACTATGATATTGTGTCTCCAAGGAATGTTAAGATGCTTCAACAAGAGTCTCACGAACATAACTGCACATAGCTGAACAAGGACAGTAATAATAAATACCCAAATCCAGGCAGGGAAAGGCCCGTGAGGCCTCAACCATACACAAAGAACTACAGGCAAGCAAATAATGCTGAGAGCTGGAGAAATAGTTTTCCTCCAAGGAAAAGCAGATTAATTGGTTATCCACTACCAAATGGTCAGTCCTGAAAACATACATACACACAGAGCATTACACAGACTGAATTTAGGAGTATATATGTATATCCATATATCTGCATGCATACTAGAACAATTAATGAAAAACAGAGGCCATAATTTTGGAGGAGAGCTAGAAGTGTTATATTGGAGGATTAGGAGGGAGGCAAGTGAAGAGGGAAAGATATTAGAATCTTAAAAATAAAATAGTAAAAAATAAGCACTTAGTTTTTTAAAAAGACACTATTTGTCCATGCTTTTTGAGTTTGATTAAAGTTGCTTTCATGAGCATGGGGCATGAATGAGAAGTTAATTGCTGTATCACACCCCCTTTCTCATGGCTCAGGGACCATTAGGAAGTGGGGACATGGGGGTGAAAAAAACTATAAAAGCAGAAATGCTATATGATTACAAGAAAACGGTATGTGTGTACTAGTTTTGTCAACACAAGCTAGAGTCATCAGACAAGAGAGAACCTCAACTGAGAAAATACCTCCATAAGATCAGGCCATAGGCAGCCATCTATGGCAGGTTTTTTTAAATTATTGTTTAATGAGGGAAGGGCCCAGCCCATTATGGGTGAGTGAGGCTACCCCTGGGTTGTGGTCTTGGGTTCCATAAGAAGACAGATTGGAGAAACCAGGGGAAGCAGGCCAATAAGTGCCACCCTTCTATGGCCTCGACATCAGCTCCTGAATCAGGTCCTACCCTGTTTCAATTCCTGCCCTAACTTCCTTGAATAATGAACAGTGATACAGAAGTATAAGCCAAATAACTTCTTCTCCCCCCCCCACCTCCACCCCCACCCCCAGGTTGCTTTTGCTCATAGTGTTTCATCACAGCAACAGAAACCCTAACTAGGACACAGCATTTTCAATATATAATAAAGCATTTGCTCATAAAAACTCATAGTATTTGTGGCAGCATGCACAAGACCTGTACAAACTCAAGAGAGATAAAATTCCACATTGAAAGAGGAAGGTAAGAAGTTACTGGTAACTAATAAATGCCTAGAGAGGGAGAGTTAGTTTTCTTTAGAGGTGTGTCCCTGGAAGATCTAACACACACAAACACACACACACACACACACACACACACACACACACACAAGCCACACCACACCAGTGGATGGCCACAGGGATAAGAGTATATGGACAGCATTAATGGAACTTAAGTGTTTTGTTGTTGTTTTGCTGCTATTGTTTGTTTTGTTTTCTACATACAACTAATGAACTTGCTGAGGAAATCGTGAAAAAAGGACCTCACTAACAATAGTTTCAAAAATACATTAAAATACTTTGGGATAAAAATATGGAAATGAAAGACTTCTGCAATCAAAACTTTAAACCCCTGAAGAAGGCAGTTGGCAGCATAGCACAATAGGTAAAGACTCCTTCTTGACTCTCAAGCTTGACAGTCTGAGTTCAATCCTTAGAAACCACATAAAAGTGCAAGAGATGAATTGACCCCATAAAATGTTCCTATGGCCTCCATATGCATGCTATATACAATAATAAGAATAATAATAAGGAAAATATCAGAAGATTGAAAGACTCCCCAGGCTCATGATTGTCAAAATTAATGTCATAAAAAAGAATATATTTCTGAAGTCAGACGCAACATAATCTCTACCATAATTTCAATAACATGCTTTACAGAATAAAAAAACCCACAACCATAAGTTGATATGGAAATGCAAAGACCTTGAGTAGCTAAAATAATCCAAACAGAGAGAAGAATGCAGGGGGATGGTACAGTTACAACTTCAATCTGGGGTTACAATACATTGATGACATGTTACTAGCACAAAGGCAAACATGTAGCCCACTGTAAATGAGTGTGGGTCCAGTTAAAGGCTACATAGCTCCAGCAACCTAATTCTGAACAAAGGTTTAAAAAAACCTAACATTGGTGAAGACAATTGACAAACAGTTCTGGAAAATTAGATCTCCATGTGTAGAACAACATGAGATCTCCCTTTCTCACTCTTTACAAAAGTCCATTAAGGGTCACTGAGCTAGCTCCTGACCCTAGCACTTGCTATGTAAGCCTAGTCACCTGCATGTGACTAGTCTTACATGAGAACCCGTGTGAACCAGTTCCACAAAGTTGTTCTATGACAAGTTCCATGACAAGCACGCTTACATATACTTATCATGAACAAACACACAAGTAATAATAAGAAATGCAAATAATGATTCAGAATGGAACATATACCTTAATGAAAGTTCTGACACTCTGTCACAGAAGAACATAGGTAAAAACACTACAGTGCATGCCCATAAGCAAATACTTTCTGAAAACAAATTGAATTGCAGTCAATACATGTAAAATCAAGCAAATGAAACTGAATGAAATTTAAAGGCTTCTGAATGTGAAGGAAGCTATGGGCAGAAGGGGAGAAAAATCTTTGCCAACTGTATATCTTTAACATAGGCCTAATATTTAGAATCTATAAAGAATTTAGAACATTAAACACTAAAAAAATAAATTGGTAATTGGGCAAAATAGTCAAACAGCCAGCTCTCAAAAGAAAAATAAATAGCCAACAAATGCTTAAAAATTATTCAATATCCTTAACCACTGGAAGAACTGAACCAATATTGAGAATCAATCTCACCCTAGTCAGAATGGCAATGGTGAAGAAAACAAATGAGGTTAAAATAAACTGCTAGGTCTTTAGTAAGCAATGTGCTGCTAAGATTGGGGAGAGGAAAAACATTCTTTACTTGGGGTGGTTTCAGTCTTTTCGTAAACCTGTCATCTAAAGACAACAAACTCTACTTGTGGAGACAGATGGACTCGGAGATGCCATGTTAAACAAACTAAGGCAGACTAGTGTCTCTATGTTAATTATCGTTTATTGCAGGAAGCTTCTCTGATAAAAGTTGAGTTATGTAAGTGTAAGTCTGACAAAACCCCAGCATAGAGAAGTATACACAGGTACAAGTCCTACCCTAACCAAGAGCTATCTGCCATTCATAGCTTCTGGGAAAGAGAAAACTCCAGGACAGGCCTCATATTCAGCAGTAGCTGACCAACACAAAATGGACTCTGTGGCTTGTTGCTTTGTTGTTGTTGTTGGTGGTGGTGGTGGTGGTTTTTTTAAAAAGAGAGATAGAATATGAAGTTGGCAAGAAGGGAGAGAGGGTATGGGAAGAGTTTGGGAAGGAGAAAGAATATGATCAGAATATATTATATAAAACATTAAAAGAATAATTAAAGTAACAGAAAGAGGGCTATGGGGAGGACAGGTTGTAAAGAGAAAGGGGAAGGTGGTACAAGAGAGGGTAATAGAGAAAGACAAAATATTTCATGGTTTTTCTCATATGTAGGATCTCCCTTTCATGTCTGTAATACACATAGATATGCGTGTCCATATACATATATGTCATATATATCACTTAATAAAAATAGCCATTAACATAGAGATTTATTGTTGGTATCAGGAATTGCCCCTAGCTGTGACACCTTTTGGTCACTGTTGCCATGGCAACGGCCATACATTCCCAGGCCATACGTCCCACAGGTGCGGACGATATTCTGATATTATTAACAATACCTATATTATTAACAATACCTGGACAATCTGTAGAGAATGAGACTTTGGAATATTATACTCTGACTTTAATGGAATGTCTTTATTCTACTGCTCTCCTCAAGCCCCAAGTCTATGTGGAAGGGGAGGGTAAAACATATTTAAGAGCCAGAGATGGTGGATTATTGTGTGTGTGGTGTGTTTGTGTGTGTGTGTGTGTGTGTGTGTGTGTGTGTGTGTGTGTGTGTGTGTGTGTGTGTGGTGAGTGTGTGTGTGTGGTGTGTGTGTGGGGGTGTGTGTGTATGCATGTGGTGTGTGTGTGTGTGTGTGTGTGTGTGTGTGTGTGTGTGTGTGGTGTGTGTGTGTGTGTGTGTGTGTGTGTGTGTGTGTGTGTGTGTGTGTGTGTGTGGTGTGTGTGTGTGGGGTGGGTGTGTGATGCAAACTCAAACTCAAGGGTGACTATTTAGGGGGAAGGAGACCAAGTAATGAATGATGAAGACCCCAAATTTGAGAATGATACCAAGAATTATATGTATCAAGATGACTCATCCTTGGTCCAAATCCTATTTGATAATTTCATTTACTTGTTATTGTTCGTGGTAAAATATAAAAAACATAAAGCACAGTCGAAAACCTACAAGTTGTACTTTATAAATCACATTTTAGTCATACAATTTGTTCAATAAACAGGATGTTAAATTAGCAGAATAATGATTTATTTTTATTACCATGTTATTTCAAATGGGTTCATGATTACTTATAAGAATGAACAGTGTTGGAGAGATGGCTCAGAAGTTAGATCACTGGCTGCTCTTCTAGAAGTCCTGTGTTCAATTCCCAGCAACCACATGGTTGCCAACAACCTCTGTAATTGCAGTTCCAGGGAATTCTGTGTCCTGTTCTGGACTCAAAAGGCTCTGCATATAACTGGTACATAGATGACATATAGGCAAAACACCCATAATCATAAAATAAAAATGAATAAAGCCTAAAAGTCGTTTTAAAAAATGAACAAAGGCAAGATGACTCAGTACATAAAAATGTTTGGCAACACAAGCATGGCAACCTGAGTTCAAAACCAGGAACTACAAAGAGAGGATTGAGCATCTGTAATCCCAACACTCAGGTGGCAAGATGAGGGGCATCTCAGAAGCTCTTGGGCCATTTCATCTGGAGCAGAAAAAGCAGCAGAAACAACAGACTCAAGAGGATAGACTCCTCCCAACGTTGTTGTTCTCTCTTCTGATCTATCTGTACATATGTATATGAGTGTGTGCCTTTCTCTGTCTCTCTCTGTCTTTCTGTCTCTGTCTCTCTCCTTCTCTCCTCCCTCCTGTCCTCCATCTCTCCCTTTTCCCCCCTCCTTCCCTCCTTCCCTCACTCCTCCTCACTTTTAGCTGCTATAAGTTAAACAGCTCCATCTGTCATACACCCATGCAGCCACAATGTTCTGCCCTAGCACAGTCCTGAGGCAATAAAGTTAACAATCATACACTAAAGCTTGGAAGTGAGGAGCCAAAATAAACCTTTCCCCCAAGTAGACTTTTCAGGCATGTTGTCAGAGTGACAAGAAGCTAGTACCATACTTCTTAAAGATTTCTTTCAAAACCTTTCATTTTAGGGAGAAGTATTCTACTCCCAGGAGTCCTGATAGCCTTTCTCATTACTGATTCTATGTCTTGCCTTTTCTCCTTTAATAGTTTTTTTTTAACTTGTATACACAGGAAATGCTTTTTGCTCAGTGACTTCCACAAAGGAGGGGCGATGGGGGATTTTTTCCTTCCTAGCAGCTTACTCTCAGGCCTTCCCCATTTTCATGCAACAGAGGAAATGGTTGGAGTATCAACTTGAGAGGAATACAGAGCTTGCTTGGTTCATCTCTGTGGCTTTTCCAGCTTTCCTAGGGCAGCATTCTCTATACCTCCTTAAGTTCTTCCCATCAGTTGCCTCAACTCAACTCCTACATAATGTCTTCCTCATTCTGAAGTCAAGAATCAGGAAATACACTAGCTGCACAGAGGAACCACATTCCTTCTCAACTGCATGCAATGTTTGGTTGTAAGAAGTATGGTAGCCATTTTGAATATTTATTTCTTTTTTTTCCCCAAAATCATAAATGAGGAACACTTCAAAGACCACAAACCCATCTTTTGCTATTATATTTTATATATAAACATACTTATAAATTCTATGTATATATCTATGTGTATGTCTTGTGTCATCTCTCACACGTACACACATGCACATGTGCATACTACATGTTACCACTCTGTGGTGGCAAGTTTCCTTCTATTTGCTTCAACACATTCTCACTGTAAATTTAGCCAATCAAAACATAATCTTATTGGAATCTGTGAGTTTTGGAAACAAGTGTTCTCAAGCAATTCAGGTCTATGTCATGTGACTGGCAGTGGTTCAGTCCAATTTTTATACAAGTTTTATTTACCTAGGAATCTCCCATGGTGCTATTAAGATTGGGAGTCTGTAAAACCAGCTGGAACTTGGGTTTCTCTTGGGCTTGTTTTTCTTTCACTCTTAACCACTACGATCAAATTTATATGCTGTGTTACTGGACAAAGTATACAGTATCCTCTTTCATAGAGGCTTCAGGATTCCTATAGTTCTGGTATGAAGAATGAAAGTCATGTCCTTCGAGTGTCATACCCCTGCATGTTCTCCAGGACTGGGACCTGACTGGAGTGTTGGGGGGGAATGGAGAAAAAACAAACACAGACACACAGAGAAGCTGGGCTCTGTGATGGTAAAGCCAAAGCTTAGAAGCGTTGTGTGTTTGTTAGAGTAGAACAGGCAGGCAGAATTCCTGCATTAAGATGAACAAGAAGGGGCTACTGCATTCAGATCAACAAGGAGGTGGGATTTATGGTGGTCAACTGGAACAAGGGGGCAGGTTTGGCTCATCTCCATAGGATCAGTCTATGTAGGGGAACAGTCTTCAGGCTGTAAACATTGGAGGAGGGGAGCCATGTTGGACATTTTCTGCCCACACTATCAGTATCTACACTTGTGCCTTTATATGGGGAGGGCTGAAGCCAGGGTCCTGACAAGGCCGTGCCTAAGTCAACAACACACAGTTTCTCAGTACTCCACACACTCAGAACTTCCTGTTCCCTACATGGGATTTTAGGAATAAACAAGCCTACTCTTATTTTATCTCATGATGAAGGCCAATCCTGATGGTAGGATTAGCCAATTGTTAAGGATGGATACTCTGACCTATTTTTCTCCTGGGAACAAGATTCCCACTGGAGAAGTTTTTGTTTTTATCTCAGATTTGTATTCTCAAATGATAGCGTGTTACATTTTCTGCTTTATACTATGTTGCCAGTGTTAGGTATCAGACCTATGTTCATATTCTAGAAAATAAATCTGAAAACATTCCCAGTACAGTGATGCAGAGACAAGCAGCACGGGTGCCTCTCAAGATCTTGTCCTGTGTTAGCTATTGCAGCCTCATTTAAGACACACACCATATTACTTTTAAAGCAGGAGTCACTTGGTATTTAAAACTAAAATCTTACTTGATGAAGCTAACTAAAGCAGGTCATTTTGGGGAAAAACTGCTTATCTACTTTAAAAATTATTTCAATTATTGCTTCTTTTGGTTTTTACATTTCTTCCTTGATTCTAACTCATATTTCCTAAGAAAATCATGTTTTAATGTGTTTCAAGAATTTTTACTTTGAGGAAGACTAAAAATATGCCCTGTTACACACACACACACACACACACACACACACACACACACACACACTCACACACACACACGATGACAAACCTAACTTAGACTCTACCACAGTTCACCTTGAAAATCCAATGAGTTCATTAGGTTTACCTACTTTACTTACAGAGCAATGAGTGAGGAGTTATGGGCAGTTGCTTAAATTATTTTAAAGCAGCAACCTTAGAAGGCTTGCACCCAGCAGGAATGATGTCTTCCTCATGGCTGTGTAGAGAAAGTCCCCCTCCCCCACCCTCTCTTAGAGACTCCAAAGTTAGATCCACCAGGGCATGCATGAATTGCACACAACTGGTTGGGGTTGATGGACACTCGGGTGAGGATGCCATGACCCACCCTGCCCCTTCCTTTTATGAGAAAACATCAACAGTCACCAAGCCTAGCTGGGATAAGAACTCTTCATGGCGGTGGTTTGGCTTGGAGAATAGTCCTGTAGAATATATAATGATGTTGTTAGCTTAGCAAATTCGTGTATTCGACCATCATTAGTCTTCTCAGGGTTCTCACTGTAAGGTTCTCTTTCCTGCTCTTCGGTCTGTAGGCTTCTTTGGGCATTCTTAACTCTTTCCTATATGGACTATACTATTCTCTTTCCTCACATCTCATTTGGAATTGATTTCTTCTTCACTCACTGTAGGAGTTATACTTTCTTTTTAATTGTGTGTATATGGTGTCTGTGTGTGTGTGTGTGTGTGTGTGTGTGTGTGTGTGTGTGTGTGTGTGTGTGTGTAAAATCGTGTCACTTTGCAGTGTAGTGGTCACAGGGTAACTTCTGGGAATGAGTTATCACTTCTACCTTGTTGAGTCAGGGGATCTCCTGTTGCCTCTACCACTGAGCTGTTCTCCAAGATGAAAAGCCTGGGAGCTTCTATGATTTTCCTGTCTCTCCCTCTCATCTTTCTGTAGAAGGGCTGGGGTTATAGGAGTGTACAGAAACATCTGGCTTATGCAGGTTCTTAGATCAAACTCTATCAGGCATGCACAGCTAGCATTTTACCTGCTGACCTTCCAACCATCTCCTCAGCCTATAGTTACATTTCTTCATATTTAAGTAATTAAGTTGCTTTACTTCTCCAAAAGCATTTTTAATCTTTTTAGATAATGTATTTCTTAAACACACTTTTACTTTTGCCTACTGAAGACCAAGGTAGAAAAGACCAATTATTGGATAGTGATTTATTGATTTATGTAGTGATTTCCTTAAAACACTGCCTATTTGCCAAGCATGATTTACTTGTTATCTATAACAGAATGATCTGGAAAAACAGCTGAAACAATCTGCTGACTGCCACTGTGATTTGTGGTTTTAGAGCAGCAATTCTCAACCTGTGGATCATGACTCCTTTGAGAGTTGAACAAAACCCTTTCACAGAGGTTATATCTGATATCATACATATCAGATACTTATATTACAATTCATAACTGTTAAATCACATAAATTGCAGTTATGAAGTAGCAATGAAGTCAATTTTATGGTTGGGAGTCACCACAACACAAGAAACCATATTAAAGGGTGACAGCATTAGGAAGGTTGAGAACCACTAATTTAGAGTATAACATGAGAATACAAGCCTTTCAGGAGCTATTGCGGCTTCAATTGACCACTGCCATTTCTTTTCATGTTCACTAGTATCAGAGTGCTTATTCCAGACCTTGGCAAGACTACCACTTTTCCTAGCACAACTGTGGGTTATTACTGTTTCTCTTTTCCTTCCCAGTGTTTTAGACATTTGCTTTACTTTCTAACATGATTTGACAGTTTTTAACAGGCTACTTAACTGGACATTCCTGCTATGATCTCCATCATGTTTTTACCTTTGAATTGATCTCCTCAGTCAACTTAGGTAAGCCGTTGGTGTATGAGGTAAGCTGCAGCAAGCAGTTCCAGAGAGAGCAATTTGTTACATTCCAGGTGTCTCACTAAAGGACCACATCTATTCCTTGCACTTATTATATTGATCTCTGGAGAGAGTGGTGTTTGGTAGGGCCACAGAAATGGCCACTTCAGACAGCAGTTGCTTCAGAATGCCATGGCTGTTAACTTTCTAGTTGGCAAGGATTCCAACTTCCTAGGAATTGATTCTCAGAAGACAGCAACAGCAAGCTCCCTTTTTGAAAACAAGTCTTTTTTATATCCTAGCCCTCCTCTGTGCCAGGCAGCAGATGGCAGACCCTCAACAAATATTAAATGATATTAATGCCATGTCAGTGATGCTATTAACACAGCACGCATCTATATGTCCGAACAATCTTACTCTGGCTACAGTTATTGCCGTATCTTCCTTAAAATATATCTCTTCAAACCACAGCTTTTTATTGTTTTCTTAAAAGAGATCTTCTGTGACCTTAAACTTGACTACCTTGAAAAAACTAGCATTTCTCTGGCCTGGTTTGCTACCAGGCCCTCATATTCGCACTCTGACCACATTCTTTGTCAGACACACTTTATAAGGTTGTGGGCCTCCGTGCCGGAGGTTTTCCATGGAGATCTCTGGTCCAGCTAGGATCAGGGATTCGGAAGGGAGGAGAACTGGGGCAGGTGTTGTTCTGCCTCTGTTTCAGGTGGGGCATAGCCAGCGTGACAGACCAGCCAGTGAAGGGTACAGGAGGGCTACTGGCAGCGATTTTGGGAGAGCAGATCTCTTCCTAAGTGGTGGTGTTACAGCTCTTATAACCGAAGCTCTCAGGTGACAGAGTGATTCTTGCACACATTTAATCCTGAACACGACTCTTAAATAGTTTTTTGGATGGGTCAGTGTCTGACAGCAGGTCCTTCCTATTGGATTGGCCTGAGAGCTTGGGAAGACCTCATCTACATATTTGGGGGCATGGTCCTGTTTCTATGACTGATCTGTCTTGAGCCTATGTAACCTGTGGTCTCGTCCTCGCCTGTGGAGGAGGGGCTTGGGGCATTGCTCTACCTGACTGGTCTGTCCCAAACCTCTCTACAGGGGATGGGGATGGGGGATGCAGCTAGTGAGGCTTTGATTTCCTGGGAGACTAGAATGCGCCTGCCATTCCTTTTAGGGTCTCCCGGGTATTTGACCTATTTAGACTAGGAATCAGGGTACCTTTCACAGCCTACCAGCCCACATAAGGCTTCACCTATGAAAGCATCAAGCATCAATATCTTTTAACCTGACCCCAGATCAAGAATTACTTCCTATGTACTCATAGTATTTTCAATATAATTTAATACATTATATTTCCATTTTTACCTCTATTCAGACTAAGTGCTCCTCATAATTACCTGCTGTCATAGCAAAATAATCCAATCATGTTTGGTACTAAATAGCACTAAATATTTTAACACCCTTAATCAATAATTCTCAACCCTACTAATGCTACAATCCCTTAATACAGTTCATTTTGTGGTGACCAACCATAAAATTATTTTCATTGCTGTTTCATAAGTAGCACCCTGTGAAAGGGTGGTTCAACCCCAACCTCAAAGAAGTCACAACCCAAAGGTTAGGAACCACTGTCTTAAATAGGTTCTCAAATTTGTAAATTTCATTTCTACAACTAG
Organism: Rattus rattus; assembly: GCF_011064425.1. Classification (NCBI taxonomy): domain Eukaryota; kingdom Metazoa; phylum Chordata; class Mammalia; order Rodentia; family Muridae; genus Rattus; species Rattus rattus. Next base: position 33,507,679 of record NC_046167.1, on the reverse strand, counting down.
ACAATACCTCCCCACTCTAAACTTGAAACATAATTCAACTCTTCCTGGGGGAAATATGCTTAGTGATCTCTTACTCTCTAATTCCCAGTTTTTAGGAAAGTATATACTCACGCTGTGAATTTGTTTTCTTGTAAGTGATAAAGTATGGTATAAACTGTACTCATAGAACTTACCTTTAATTGCATGCAGCACTCATTCACTATCCCCATCACCATTTCATGAGCGATGCAATTAATTTTCACATGCTAGAGGCTATCAGAATAAGAATGGTAGTTTTTAAAAATTCAAATACTTGTAATAATGGATTGTTTGGACTTAAAAGTAAAATCCGAGTTTTAAAAAGTACATTTTCAACTTGTTCAAATTAATGTATACCTTCAGAGTTCTAGGTTGAGCTTAGGAACAGTTTCCTTTTTACAGTGGTGTGCTGTCTAGTTCTATGTCAACTTGACATGACCTAAAGTTCTCAGGAGGGAACCTAGATGGAGAAAATGCTTCCATAGGACTAGGCTTTAGGAAAGCCTGTGGAACACTTCATTAGTAGTTGGCAGGGAAGGACCCAGTCCATTGTGAGCTGTGCCATCGCTGGGCTGGTGGTCCTGGATTCTATAGGAAACCAGGCTGAGCAAGCCAGAGGAATGAACCAGTAACCTGCACCTCCTTCCAAGGCTTCTGCATCAACTCCTGCCTCCAGATTCCACACAGCTTTCGTTCCTGCCTTGGGTTCCTTCAATCAACTATGACTCAGGATATGTAAGACAAACAGATCCTCGTTTCCTCTCCAATTTGCTGCAATTGTAATCCCAGCTAAAATAAGTGGTATATCAATAAATAAATGGGACTCAACAGATCAAAGTTCACTTTCATTCCATATGAATTCTAAACTCTATAAACATACCCACCAGACTGTATCTGACACAAAGCAATTGTTTTAAAATTTTGAAATTTAAAAATATTCTCTATTTTCTGTAGGAATTTTAGTTTTAGCTTAATTTCTAAAATTTTTAATAGCATCAGTGTTAGTTTTAATTTGTTTAGGATTTTCTTTCTACTCATAACAAGTAGTGACTTCAGGGTCTGGAATAACTATTATCTCTCACCTTTAATCGAGTGACAAATACAGTACAATGAAAAACAGGCCGCAGAGTTTTCTCCAGATATTTAATGAATTCGAGAATCATGTAGCCATGTTCCATGAAATGTGATTACCTGTGGTGGAGGCTGAAGCCCTACTGAGGCAAACAAATGCATCACAAGAAAAGTAAAAGCCTTATGCAGATATATTTCTGTTCTTACCTGCTACAATGTAGTCTGTGATGTAATGCACAGATAAATAAGACGGTCTCTTAGATTTTTCTAATTTATAGACCTTAAATAGATGAAACACAAAAAACTTCTATTTAGTTCTAAATATTATGTTTACTATAAACTTTTTTCTCCCAATATAGATGGGAAGGCCAGCCTTTGGTATAAATAACATATTTCCATGACAACACTTAAAGGATAGCATTAGTGTGCACTATCATTGGTTCGGGCTTTTGGTAAGGGAACGGCTAAGGCCTCTTTACTCTCAGTAAGTGCTCTAGGCTGATGAATGAACACACTGAATTTAACACCCTGATTGTTGGCAGCTCTGACAAAACCACTATTCGCAGTCATTGTGATGGCTTTCAGGGTATCCCCTGTCCCGAAAATCGTTAGGGAACGGCTATTAATTTTTGAACTCGCCACTAGTTTCAAGGCACGCTCAGAGGGTTGGTCTGGCACCACGCTGATTCGTTTAATTAGGACAGCGGCCCTCTCTCTCTCTCCCGGTCCCCCTAAGGTATCTAGAATCGATTGGAAATCCTTGACGGCAGATTCACAGGCAAACAACTCCTTGTCCTTCATAAACGCTTCCAGCTGAGGTAGAACCCGCTCTTTCCTCTCTTGCTCTGCTTGCTCCGTGAGTACTTTTTCTTTGAAGATAAAGTGGCAGCCTCCATAACTCATGGCGGACACATATGTGATTAAAGTAGTAATGTCCAGATTTACTCTTCTGCACACATCAACCTTGATCTCTGTTGGAAAGGCAACACGGGCCAGTACATTGTCTAGGTCTACTCTTGTCACCTGCAGAAGTTCTTGGCCCTCGTCATCTGACTCACTCTCACTCAGCAGATACTCTTCGGGGTGATTTAACAGAGAGTTGACCGCGACGATATCTCCTCTTACTGAGATGCCCATATCTTTCAGCTTGTCTGCCATGGGGCTGGAGACACTGTTGTAAAATGCAAAGACAATGTGAGGGTTGCTATACTGCACTGGCTGCTGTCGACTGGCCTGGAGGAAATCTTCAGCCTGCTCAATGATGCTTTTGTCGCCGTACTGGCCCCTGCCCAGCCAGATGTTATGCAGTGCTTCAGCCTTTCGACCAATGGCTTTGACCCAAGTATGACCTCCATTTGCTACGACATCCACCACAAGAGTCTGTTTTTCTCCCAAGGAATCTGTGTAACCAAAGACACGAAGAACGCTAACAACTTCTTCCAGGTTCTCTGCCGATTCCACAATGGCTTTCAAGTGTGTTAGATTCGTGCTTTGTAAATGGGACTCCTTAATAGCTACCTTCCCAGACTCTATTTTCTGTAAGAATTTCAGTTCTGCCTTCAGTTTGCTGCACAGCTTCGCACCACCTTCTATGCCACCTTTTTTTGACCGAGAGAGTGATTCTGCTCTTTTGATCAGTTCCTTGGCCATGGCAATTCTTTCAGAGAGCATGGAGTATGCAGACATGCTGACAGCATTATTCCTTTCATAAAAACGAGGCAAATGTCAATGTCTGTTACTGTTAGTATGATGACTTGAAAGTCCGCACTAGCAACAATGTTTATGAAGATTATGAACCTGGGCGTCAGTGTATGGGACTGTGGGAGAGCCTTCCTTCCTTCTGACAGCCAAACAGTGCTGTACAGTTGAGCTCTTCCTGAGGTGTGCTGGATTCTGACACCTTCACCTCTTCAGACTACGGAATCCACAGCATGTCCTATGTCAGGAAAAAAACAAAAGGAAATAAAGAAGGAGTTTGGCAATGTATCTTTATAGATGCTTTGTATCTTTATCAATAATTAGTCTTATTTTACTATTTAATTTACTTCTGAAAAATTTTAAGATTCCAAATATCAAGATTAAAGGTTTAAAATAACTGCCCATACACTCCTTCAACTGAGTAACCCCAACATCCATCCCTGCCAAAAGTCCTTGTCCCCAGGAGCCTAGACTGCCCCCTTCCTCAATTCAATTCCACCCACTCCAGCCAACTCCACAAATGCTATTGCCTACATCTGGTCATTTCTGCAGGCAGACATCAGATGGTGTTGCCATAAAAATAAAAAAGGGTTTCTTTTATCCTGAGCTAGCCGGCACCATAGGTAGGGCCAAATGGCATCTGCAGGATATTTTCATCTCAGACAGCAAAGCGTCTCACCAGCTAAGCTCCATCCCATCTCACACTGCTGACGGCTACTTTCTGAGCCTGGCAGCAATCTCTCTACACATCCAGTTCCCAAGGCAGGTTGCTGCCATGCCAATTTCATACAGAGACCGCCTATCTCGCGGTTCTCTTACTGTGGACTCAAGTTGCCTCATGGAAGAACACACCACGCAATAACCTCTAATCCAATAGATAAGATATAATTTGCCCATCTAAATAGCACAAAATCCTGTACACACCCATCCCTTAAAACCAGTCATAACAACCTGTATCTATGCCCAGAGAAGAATCTTAACATCTGCAGCCAAGTTATCCCAGCTCCTCCTCTTGCTCTAGCCCTTCTCTCCTTTCTAAAACTTTTCTCCCGCCCATCCTTCCTTCTCATCCAATGACACGCCTCGTTCTATCCTGTACCTGCCTTCTTGTATAATGACATCAACCTCCAAGATGGTACGTCCAACTACAAGTAAACCCACTCCCCAAGGACCCACACTAACAACTCCACCATCCCTGCAACTTGCCTAAGGAGCAAGTGTCCTGTCTGCCTTCCAGCACCTTGTCCCATATACCTCTTTCACGTAGGGAGCCAGCAACTCCTACCACTAACCCCATGCATTCCCTGAGAAAGCCCTTGTCTCCATTCCTCCCTGGATATCCTAGATTTCCTCTACTAGCTCAACTATGCCCATCCTAGCCAGCTCTAGACATCTCCAGTGTGCACTTCTCGTCTCTCCTCTAGGCAGACACCAGACTAATGCCTCCAACTATACCCATCCCCACAAATGATCACCTCTGTCTAGGGACCGGCATTAGACCCAAACCAACCACTCTACCTACTCCTGAGACTCACCTAGGAATCATGAATCCCTGTCTTCTGGACCCCTCTCAGGGCAGGGATCCAAGACTCACATCAATTCCACCAGCACTTAGTGTCTGAGAAAAAGTACTGAGTATCTCCCACAGACACTTGAAATTTGACTGCATCTCTAATACTATTCTCTATCAGCACAGAGACTGTGATAACATGCACAAGACCTACATAAAATCAAACAAAAAAAACAAACAAACCAAAACAATAACAAATGTGGCATGGAGAAGGGGGAGAGGGCACAAAGTTCCAACCCTTAGCAAGAAGCTATTTGCAATTCATTTCTGCTGGGAGAGGGACTATCTGTTTTCCTCAGTGCAGTGACACTGTGTATATCATTCAAACTCCAAGGCAAGCCTTATGCTTAGGAAGAGTTGACCAACACAAAACGCACCCTGTGTTTTCTGCGTGCTTTGTTTTTGTTGAAGTTTGATGGGAGTGGAAGGACGGCATATCTGCAAAGGGAAAGACTATGATTAAAACATATTGTATGAAAAAAGTTTTAATTTAAATAAAAAAAGGTTCAACAATGAAAAAAGATATTGAAGATACCATAAGTTAGAAAGACCATCAAGGGTTGGTGGGATTAATATTATGAAAATGACTATCCTATCAAAGAGCAAACTATTTATATTCAACATACTCCCCATCAGCTTGCCAAAACAATTCTTTACAGAACTTAATAAAACAATCTTAAATTTCATATGGAACTGCAAAAAGCCCAGGATAGCAAAACAATCCTGAACAACAAAGAATGGCTGGAGGTACCATCTCAGATTTCAATAATTATACTACAGACCTACAGTAATGATAACAGCATAGTAGTATCTAAAATAAAATAAACAAACAACAACAAGAAACCTCATTGATCAATGGAAAATAAGCCATTTGAATTTTGACAGAAGTCAAGAGTACACACTGGAGAAAATAAAGCAGTAAATGGTGCTGGTCAAACTGAACGGCTAATATAGGAGAATGAAACCACATCCTCACTTCTCACCTTACACATAGCTCAACTCCAAGTGGATCAAGGGCCTCAATCTAAGACCTGATATCCTAACTCTGATAGAGGTTAAAAAAAAAGTATAAGGAAGTCATTGGTGTAGGAAAGGACTTTCTGAACAAGACCTTTATAGTGCAGAGGTTAAGAACAATTAACAAGTGAAACCTGAAACTAAAAATATTTCTACACAGCAAAAAAAAACCTGCCAGAGTAAAGAGTCCGTCCACAGGAGGGGAAAAACATTTACCATCTACACACCTGACAGGGTTAATGTCTAGAATGTGTAAAGAACTGAAAACATCCATAGAGAGCAGAACGTTACTAAGGGGACACAGAAGGGCTTTAAGGGAGGAGAACACACCGGTAAAAAGGGTTACATGGAACAGGAATGGTTACACTGGGGTGAGAGCAAAGTGTATGGTAAAGGAGGAAGTGTGGGAAGGGAACTAACACTAACGGCCTCTCAACACACATAAACACCACAAGAATTACGGTGGAACTACCTTACAACAGAGCAAAGCAATGTCCCTATCAGACATGAGGCTAACAAATAAAAATCCCAGTGTCAGAATTGGGGCTCTGTAGATATCCAAACATAACGGGGTACTGCCAGGACTTGATGGTTAAGACCCTATTGCTAAAAACACCACCAATTTGAGTAATAGGACATGGAGAAATTGAGCTCGCACAGACCTAGAAGATTCATCCCTACTGGCTAATTTTCATCGTTCTGAAAAATATTGTGCAGGCTAACAGGAGAAAAGCAACTTTCAATAATACCCAGCTATGAATCCTCGGAGTTACAACTATGACTGGCCTGGCAAGACATAGCCATCAGTACAACACAGCACAAATATTATGGGAGTAACCAGCCACTTTATGGTTAGATTTAGTGCCACCCCACAGCATGAAACCCATACTAGGCATCACTATTAGGCTCAGAACCTATGCTAGGCAAGTCATAGGCACTAGGGGAAAACTTATAACTTTATGCTGCTAGACAGAGAGTGGAAAACTGACTTATTATCATACCCATAGATCAATGTATTTCTCAACCCTCATCTGAGAGGTTTCAATTACAGTAGATAGTTATTAACACAATTATCAATACCCACAACTGGCCAAGGTGCAGAGACTAAAAGACTACATATAACTCTTAGTCCTAAAAGGGATGTATGTGACATACATGTTACTCTCACAAGGCTCAGGGATCAATGTGAAAAGAAGGTAAGACCCAGAGGTGGTAGATAACTACAGTGAAACCTCTTCTGGATGCAACACGCACCACCTGGGCAAGCCTGAGCCAGGATGGAAAGAGGAGCTGGGCCCAGAATCCCCCAGGCAACTATTGACAATTTGAACTGCTGGGAGAAGGAAAGACAGCTTTCTCTAGTAGTGTAGCCTCTATTATGTCACCCACTCTTCAGGGGAAAACCACACATTGGAGACTATTTGGGTAGTACAAAGCCGTCTTGAAGGAGGGGTAGAGTGGGTATAGGACTAATTGGGGCATCCAGGGTGAGTATGAACCAAACACATGATATGAAATTCTCAAAGAACTGTTTTTTAATGTAAAAACAACTGCTTAACATTAAAAATCCACCAACTGTCCAAACAAGGGTCTCTCCTAAATTAATCATACTAGGATTTCACCTCTTACTCCTTCAATTGATGATTTTTGTTTTCTTGTTTTGTTTTTTTTGGGGGGGGGGAGCTGTTGTTTGTTTGGTTTTGAGACAGTGTTTCCACACATAACCCCTGCTGTCCTGGAACATGTAGACCAGGCTAGTCTTGAGCTCACAGAAATCACCTTCCGCTGCCTCCCAAATACTGGGATTTTAGGTGTGCATTACCACCCCGGATAGACAGTCTTTAAAGGAGTTAGTTGCCTCTTGATTTCCACAGACTTTAGATACCAAGCAATCAAGACTGTCTGATTTCTACATGCGATGCCAATTTGGCAATGTTTTAAAGTAACAAAAGGGACAACCAACTGGCCTCCTGTTCCCATTCTGAAGGAAAAGGTAGAAGGTTTCAGAACACACCAGATGGTTAGCCTGGCTGTTGGACTATGACAAGGTGCAAGCCATGGGTGAAGTGCTTCTGCGTGAGTATGGGTCCCATCCCAGTGTGTCCAACTGCACAGCTGGGCCTGATCGATCCAACAGGTCCGGATCAAACAGGCTCCAGCTGGCCTAGTGCATAGAGGCCAGAGTAGGCAAGACTGACCCTTCCTGTCCGGACACCTGGCCTACGCCCTCCCTTTCCACCTCCCTCTATTCCCCACTCACTCCCTCAGTCCCCGGATCCTCACCAGCAGCGCCAGACCCCTTGCGCACATGGCGAGGGAACACAGAGGCAGTATGCAGGGACAGCTCACGAGGCAGCCCTCACCTTGTTCTGCTGAGCCGTACTCTGCCTGCTGAGTCCCGCCTCCGGCATTACGTGGTTCCGGCCCGGTGAGCTTGAGTCCCAGGAGGCACTGCGGCGGCCATGTTTGTTGAGGGCAACCGGCTTCTGCCAGCAGGGGTGGAACAAGGACCGAGTCTCAATCCCACTGAGTACTAAATGATAAAATTTATTTGGGTCTCAGGTTTGGGTATTTTTAACAAATAAAATTTGAGAGCCATCAGGTTCCAAACGCCATTCGGAAGCACTTTTAGTTGCATCATCCTGGCCTTTACATAGAAGGAACCTTTAAATGTGCTGTCCTACCGAGGTGGGCAGAGAACTGCATAGCTTCAGGGGCTGTGGGTATTCAGCATCTCATATTCTAAATATCAGTATCCAAAGTTACCCGGGGGTTGCGGGGGTGGAAAGTTTGAGAAAGCAATACTAATTTTAAATATTAGACTTCAATTGTCGTGTGTTTCTTGTATCCTGCCCCTTGTCCCAAGCACTGCTGCTTTAAGAGTTGAAGTAACTCAGATCAGACACAATACCAAAATCTTAAGACAGGAGCAATATCTCATTCGGTGCTTTAAATATATTAAAAAATAGCGCTGTAGCCAGCGTTGTTCTAAATACATTACACACTAATTTATTTAGTTCTAAAAGGTAGGTAGATGTATTTTGCCTCTGAAGCACAGACAAGTTATTTAAACCCAATCAAACCCTGTAAATGCCTCCAGCAAAGCCGAAAACTCCTGCCAGGGTTTATCAAGCACAAATTCCAGAAGGGCTTTGGAACTTCAAGTGTGTAGATGGGGGGGGGGGGAATAAAAAATATTCCTTAAAAGACTTCATTAATAACATACCAGAATCCTCTCTCCCATCCAGAACAGCCAGTCCATTCCTCATCCTCACCCAGAAATGAGTTTATATGTAGGTAAACAGGTGCACAACAAAAGATAGGCACGATTAGGAAGTGTGAGGTTTTTCTGACTAAAATGTTGCCATTAGCCTGCTTGCTCCTCCCATGCTCCTACCTTTCACTTCCCATCCCCTCCATCTTTTCCCTCCAAACAGTAAATAATTAAAAGACTCCAAAGAAATCTGACATTCGCAGTCTAAAGAAGGTAGGTAGGTACCAGACTCATTCACAAACTCAACACCTCCAAACCTTCTTCTGTTTGGATTTGGAGAACAAAGAAGGCACATAGAACAGCATGTTTTCTTAAGAAGTACCTTGTAACTGGAACCTTCAAATAACTGGTTACTTTAGCCCTCAAATAAGAAGCTTCTTCATTTAAGGGTTTAAGGCACAGATAGGAAACAGCAATTCAAAGGCAGCATCTCATATTCTAAATACCAATGGACTAGAAAGTATAGTGAAGGGTTGAAAAACAGCAAAAAGCAAGGAACAGATATTCCATTAAAAGAAATTTTAGGTCTATAATCAACAAAAGTAAGTGAAAAGTAAGTAAGTGAAAAAATTTACAAAGAAAATTTTTAATAAGGACCTACTTGGGTGTTCACCCCAATAACTGTTAAGGCAGCACATTGGCAGCACATTTCAAGTTAAAACCTGGGTGATCCAGAGAACATTAGCATGGCCCCTATAAGATGATGACACACAAATTTGGGAAGTAAAAACTCACCAAAGGCAAATAAAATCATTGTGAAACAAAAGACAATTCCGAAGGCCACAGAGAGGAAAGTATTTTGTCACAGAAAAGAACTGTAACTAATAAAACAGTCATCGGACTGGTTGCCAGGAAATTAAAATTCTAATTCGAGGAAAATACCAACCCTTCCCATTGAGTATCAGTTTTTATTCTTCTTGAGGCAAAGGTTAGGGTTGGGGAGTTGAAAAGCTTGCAAACACTGACAGGAAAGTGGGTGAACTGAAGTACCAAGAGTCAGTAATTTCTATCTATGGCAAGCAACTGAAAATATAAAATTTCCTTAAAGAGCTTAGTGCTCCATTATAAAGCAGACCTCCTCACTCTGCCCCAATATATGTAAACTTCAAGAACATCCATGTTTCTCTGCTAGTAACTTTGCAAAGCAAAATTTATGGTTAGGAATTTGAGACAAAAGCCTTCCAGATACAAATTGAACCAAATGTTGGCAGAAGCTATAAACAATGGGAACATTATAATACACAATATAAAAAGAAACTAAAATCCACAACCTAAAATGATTTGAGTTTAAGAATGTTTAGGGAAACAATGGGCTTCTATATCAAAGAATGTGTTTCTGAAAAAACTAGGACAGAGAGGGAACAGATTAGTTTCAAGGTCAATGAAAAGAATTATTTTGTTCAGTCTTGTGAACAAAGGAGTTGAGTTGTAGGCAACTTTCCATTTAAGGGAGGCACAGGATAGCTGATCCTGAATCTAATGTTCCCGTAGCACTATTTGCACTTCCCTTGTCTTAAAGCTATATACCTTTTCTTTCCTCTCTGCTTTGTAAGTGTTGACATTGACATTCTTCTGGGTTTCTTGTTGAGTTTCTTCTATGTAGCCCATTGTCCCGGAACACTGCAGACCAGGGTGGCATTGAACTCAGATCTACCTACCTCTGCTTTCCAAGGCCTGTACAGCCACCACACAGCATCCTCTGTTGCGTTTTGTTTGTTCTAACATTGGCCCTCAGAGGTCCACCAAATTAAATAGCAGCTAAAAGAAACCCCATCCTTTCCAACAATACACAAATTTAACAAAGTGGGGGCTAGAAAGATGGCTCAATGGTTAAGAGCACTGACTGCTCTTCCAGAGGTCCTGAGTTCAATTCCCAGCAACCACATAGTGGCTTATGACCATCTGTAATGGGATCTGATGCCCTCTTCTGGTGTGTCTGAAGACAGCTACAGTGTACACACATATAAAAAAAAGTAAGTCGTTAAGAAGTATATCTCATATCACCAATAGCTCCTTTAAAATAATTTTACACCAAAGTGGGGGAGAAACCTTAATTCAGTGGTTGTCAACTTTCCTAATAATTTTTCCTAATAATTTTTGCTGCTACTTAGCTGTAATTTTGCTACTGTTATGATTCATAATGTAAATAACCCTTTTCCCAGTCTTAGAAGATCCCTATACACGGGTCATTTAAACCCCTAAGGGGGTTGCAACCTACATGTTGAGAACCTCTGTTCTAATTTCTTTGCAGTCAGATTAAAAAGAAACAAAAAAACAAAAACCCTCTTACAAATACTGTGTTGGACTCAAATATACTAAGGCCTATCTAGAGAGTTTATTAACAATACTTCAATTATTTTTATAATTTTGTGTTTTATCTGCATGTGTATCTATACATATGTGCTTATCTGATGCCCTCGAAGATAAGAGGAGGGTTTCCACTCCTGTGAAATTGGAGCTATAGATGATTATGAGCCACCACCTCGGTATTTGGAACTAAGCCCAAATTTGCTGCAAGAGCAACGACTGCTCTTAACCAGTGAGCCATCTCTCTAGTCCCTCAACACACATCTTAAACGAGAAGGGACTACAGAGGGTAAGACTCATCAGCAGAAGCACCTGTAGTGCAAATGTGAGAACTGGAGTCTGGATACATAATACCCACATGGATGTGGGGCAAGCATGGCAGCCTTTTAGTGTCAGCACTCAGAAGGTAGACGTGATCTCCATTGCAAACTAGCTAAACTAGTTAGTCATCAGGCAAACTCTGGGTTTATGTGAGAGACCCTGTCTCAGTATATAAGGTAGAGTTAACTACAGAAGGTACCCGATATCAATCTCTAGTCTCCAGATCACTGGTACCCACATAAACACGCGTGCTCATACACACATCACAGATACATAATACATGAATAACTCCAGGTCAAGGTGCCACCTTCCCATTTCTTAAAATGTTACTGCCTCCTCTTAGTAAGATATGGATGTACTGTGATAGTAGGTAGCAAAACAGTGTATCTTGTCAAAAAATATTCTAAAATAAAGCTATTTCTAAATTTTATGTAATGATCAAAATTGTTTCAATTACGTTTGCACCATAGGACTGCCTACTTCTTCATACTGACAATGACATTCATAAAGAGTCTACTCTGTACAAGTGTCTTTTATCCTAAGATGCCTGGGGGACAGCCAATTACGGAGCACCATACTTCCACAAAGGAAAGGGGTTTAAATGCCCCAACTACTTGTTTGCTTCTAAGGACCTATTTACTTACAATGAAGGTTCTTCTCTCATTAACAAGGGAGGTGCAGCTCTGACCTTAGTAATATCACCACTATTTATATTCACCCTTAAATTAAGAAAAATTCTACCATAATCTAGGGGATCCTTTTAAATAGTTTACCTATATAAGATGCAGAAGGAACAGGATCCAGCACGCCATGATTTATCACATGTCTCCTAGGAGACCAATTCTGCTCCACTGCTATAGTACAACTGCAGAGTGCGCCAAGGCCTTGCTGAACCACACCCAAAGGAGCTTAACACTTCCTAGACAGTCTCGTGAATTTATCAAAGTGCAGACTCTTCCACTCCAAAAGCCATGATCTATAAATTAAAAACCAAAATTGTCTTTTTTGGAAAAATAGCTATATTTGGTAGTGAAAGGGGCAATGAGATCTAATAAGGAAAATATATAAAAATCAGACTGACTTTACCATCTACTTTGCAGTGTAATTTCCAAAAGTCAACTATGATAAAGAAGTATGTGCATTTACTCTTAAAAACTAGACACTGGTTTTAACAGTTTATTATGATTATTATTTAAAAATGTGAATCCATTAAAGCATGTAGAAATAAGTCGGCACAAACAAAACATACTTTAAAAATGAGTAAGTAGAATGCGTGTTTGATTGCTCCGGCACATCTTCATCACGCTATAGCAGCCAAGTAATCCCTCACTTCAGTTGGGGTGAGCCTCCTAAAGCCAGCTTCATTGCAGATCCCAACCTCTATGTTATCTTCTGTCATCTGCCCCTCAAAGCTTTCCTAATTCAGAAGGGAAGGAAATGGTCAAGTTTACAAGCAGTTCATTAGAAAACCATTTGAAATCTAGTTGGCAGATTCTGAGCTAACCTTAAGCGTTAAGATGGCTGTGTGAATGGCATCTTCCAGTTCTAAGTCTTCATTATATCTAAAGAAAAAAATTGAAAAATATTATAGCACTGTTTAGATTCTTCATGGTTATTTTAAATAAAAGGGCAGCAAAAACATGAAATCTTTTTAAAAAGCCTAACCCTCCTAAGAACCCTAAGTTGTAAAAGCATTCCCTAACCATCTCAATGAGACAGCTATCCCCAAATAACGTGAATGACACTTGCTACTGAACCTTTAACACCATGAAAAACTTCATTATAAAAACACACTTTATGTTTTAGCAATAGTACAATAAAAGTCAAACTGTTGCTAAAATCATGACGTTATCAGTTATGACACAGCATTCTGAAGACTCATTAATAGGTAAAGTTAAGGTGCTTTATCATCAAGACTGAGGTTACAAATTGATTAAAAGTCTAAGACCTTTAATGACCTTAACATGAATATTACATGAAAATGATACAGAGAAGCGTCATGTGTTATACTTTAGCTATAAAATATTCTATCCAAAACAGCAGAGATTTCTGGAGGACAGCAACCACACTGAATTCAGAGTATCACCACAAATAATGGAGAGTGGCTTGGGGTCCACACTGACATCAAATGTTACACAGTGCTTTATCCTTACTTTAGCAAACATATACATCATGTGATCTGCTCAATACCAACTACTGGTCTCACAATTTTTGTTTGTTTGAAACAGGCCCTAATTTTGTAGCATAGTCAGGACCAGAGCCCACTGTGTAGCCCAGGCTGGCCTTAACTTATAGCAATCCTCCTGCCTTCTCCTCACAATTGCTGGGATTGCAAGCCTAAGTCTCCACATCCAGCAACCTCAACTTTTAATTTTCATAAGTCACTACTAAACATTCTTCTACTCTGCATATAATGTTTTTAATATGATGGAGGAAATAAACAAGCATCTGAGAAACAACCAATGACTGGCATGCTGTCACACCACTCAGGAAACAGAAGAGGTGGGCCCTGTGAGTCAGACCGAAACATGGTGTACATGGTGAGTTTAAGAGCCAGGGTTTTTTTTTAAAAAAAAAAAAAAAAAAAGCTAGGGGTAAATGAACAAATTCTGTCAACTACTCCCACAACCCCAAAAATATTTAAAAAGAATGAAACAAGGTTGAGCAATATCCTTAAGAAATAAATAATATTGCCACTACACTGAAGACTAAGAAAGCAAGATATTAAGATGTTATCTCTTTTATCTCTAGCAAAACTCAAATACACAGTAATGTAATGTTAGACCCAGGAGATTATCATTCAAAGAGTTCTGAAGCTCATTAAGATCAGTCTGCACTGGAACCTGATCCTGGGAAGCCTACCTTTTCTCAAGGAAAGTTTTCCCGTTCACGTAGTTCTTTCCCATTGCTGTGGCCTTCCAGGCAAAGTAAGCTCCCTAATCAGGAGAGACAGAGACCTTTTAAAACATTCACACAACTGTATTACTCTGGTGTATGTGTTTAACTCTCTAATTGGTCTCTCACTTCTAAAGTGGTGATTATTTATTGAAACTGAATGGCAATTACACAGAATAAGTTTTGTTTCAAGGATGTAGAACAAACAACAAGAGTCATGAATAAACATAAGTAGTAGTAGTAGTTTACTACTACTTTGGTATTAATAGTAGTAGTAGTTTACTTTGGTATTTACACACGTATACACACATACATATACACATATCAAAACTCATCAAACAGGTAACAATGAGTTAGTGCAATTACTATATAATTTTAAAGCAAGATAAATGGAAAGAGGAATTAAAGTAAAATATCAAAAGTAATTCAGTCCAGCTTAATGGAGTGAATGCATCTAAACCATATCACATTATCCTGAAACCTAGGTACCCCTCATCATTTTTACTGAATAGAGATGGATTTTCATTGAAAGTATCAGAACCTTTGAGTATTTTAATGGAGTCATGAAAAATTTGGCAATGGTGAAAGGTCTCTAAATATTTAAGAATCCAAGGAGTCTTCAGGCAGCTCTCTCCCACACTACCTAAGGGACGTGTCCAAAGCTTTGCCTTGTGCATGTGCACTCTGCACTGTGTACGCCATCATGCTACACAGCACCAGTCAACACTGATTTGAGTGCTGCTTTTATAGAAACACACTGACTTGATTATAAGAAATAAAAGACAATGTTGTCCTATCATCGTTCCTCAGTTTAGATGCCACTGCTAGATTTTATTTTTTTTTTAATTTAAAAATTGTTATTTGGATTGTTGACTTGCATTTCAACAAAAAATTACTAAATGAATCTTGGATTGGGGTTTGAATTTGCAATCATGTTTTAAAAGACCCTAGGAATTTTTCTAACATGTCTGAAGCTAGTATTTATGTGAAGTGGTATCCTTAGCACTGACAAATCAAATCAAAATATCAACTCTGAAAAAAAATGTTGAGCTCCAAAATCCTGCAGATTCAAATATTCTATAAAGACTTAATTCTTTCTGTAAAAATAAACAAGCTCAGGTTGGAGAGATGGCTCAGCAGTAAGAGCACTGACTGCTCTTCAGAGTTTCTGAGTTAAAATCCCAGCAACTGCATGGTGGCTCATAACCATCTGTAATGGGATCCGATGCCCTCTTCTGATGTGTCTGAAGACAGCTACAGTGTACTCACATACATAAAATAAATATAAAAAAATAAATAAACAAGCTCAAACCTGCTTGTTTTAAATAAGAGGTATGTGTACATCGAAGAATTGTTTTCAGATAGGTTTGTGACTGTCAGTATCTTACTTGAGTACCTGTTTTATATTTACCATGGTTACAATTACTCTCCCAGGTGAAAAGGGGTGGCAAGCGGAATGTTTAAGAAGCCCTACATTTAACAGCCCACATCTAGGAAACCCAAATATGCATGCTGAGGAAAGCTTACCAGGTGGGTACATCCTTTTAGAGTCAGTATAGAAAAGGACAGACAGCAAAGGTGAACAGAGTCCCAGGCTCTGCCTCCCTTGACTGACTGGGAAGGCAAGACCACAGGCCAGCCACTTAGTTTCAGAAGCTCACAGACAGCCTCAGAATTCGATTATTTTTGCTTTGCCATTTTAATTTATAAGATAAATTAATATAAAAGAACTTGTAATTATCTAATAAATCATAAAACATCACTCCTTAACCTTGCACTTTTTCTTAGGCTGCTCCTCACAGCAAATGGAACAATGTGGATAAACCCAGATCCAGATATCAGCTTTCTGCTTTAGAAAGAACAGCTCAATCAAAACACCAGTTACATATCCACCTGGTAAACTGTTGCAAGAGGCATATTCAAGGCAGTCCCAGTTGTCGCCAAACTGATGGCAAACATTGTAACACTGGCCTCCTGTTATACATCTAACTGAAGCGTTTGCCAAGGTAACAGAGTCACAAAGTAACAGAGTTCAAGACACCTAACGAAATTTGATAACTATAACACTAGTACATATGGATTCTAGTACAAGCTAATGAACATGACCAAAAAGGGTGAAAACTAGTGTATCATACAGCTTATCAAAGACAGCACTATAAAAACGATGAATGAGCAAACAAATGTGCACTATTTATACTTTGTTAAAAAGGGGGGAGGGGCTTGAGAAATGGCTTAGTGCTAGGAGCACATTCTGCTCTTACAGAGGACCTGTCCTTAGCAGGAGCTCACTCCTCTGTCTTCCACAGGCACCTGCAGTCAATCACATGCATACAACCACATACACGTATGAATACACATAACTCAAGATAAAAACAGGAGAAGGAAAATACTGCTAAATATTAAGGTTTTAGGGTTTCCACTTTTATTACATATGTAAAAGACAATTCTGATAAATATTTCAAATATATGTAATCATACTTACAGATGGATCTGACTGAAATAAATATGGTCGCCCCTCATTCCACCCACAAATAAGTAAAGAAACACCAAATGGACGAACACCACTAGAAAGAAAACAAAAATGATTTGGAATAAAAAAGAGATATATATACACACAAGAAAATTAATTACAAAGTAAACTGAGTTAGACTTCCTAACTTTAACTTCAAAATGAACCAATACAAAATGGATTATCGTTATTACTGTTAGGAACTGCAATAAACTCAAATCAAATGGTTTAGTTCCTAAAAGTTCACCTGAAATTAATATTCAGTGCAGCATAATTACAAAATTGCATGTTCAAGAAGTGATACATGATGGAAGACACTAGGTCACTGATTCCATCCTAGAAAAGGTTAATGTTTTTTCTCAGGGTGGGTTTGGTTTTATAGAAGTGAATTAGATTCTATGGAGTGGACCACCCTACTGTGGGCCTCTTACTGTGTGATCTCTGGCTCTGTAATAACTGTGACCCATGTCCTTGGGCCTGCAGATCTCTCAACTAAATAAAACTGGCTCAGGTATTTTGTTAGAGCAACACAGAGAGACTAAGCACACTCTTATAAATAACGGTATTACTATGGAGAAGCACACTCTAATATTTAATAAACGCCTCTTTCCTACTAGGCTTACGTAAGAGCAATTACCTTTACACTAGCTCACTCACAGTATGACTTAAGAATATTGGTGCTGGAGAGATGCTTAAGAGGTTAAAAGCCTTGGCTGCTCTCCTGAGGTCCTGAGTTCAATTCCCAGCACCCACATGATAGCTCACAGCCATCTCTAACAGCAGTCTCATGTGATCATCATGGAACTGATGTCCTCTTCTGGTGTAAGCAGACATACATGAAGACAAAACACCCACATACGTAGATAAATCTTAAACAAAAGAATATTAAAATTAAAATGTTATTGCTGTCTTCATAGCTCAGTCACTTCAGATTAAAAAACTGAGGACTGAGCACTAACGATTACAAAGAACACCAGCAAAGGGTTTCCTTACAGTCAAGACGCTGATGTCTGCTGTTGGATAAGAACACACTTTTCCCTCCTTCTTTCTTCCTTTGGAGACAGTACCTAATGATGCAACCCAAATCTGCCTTGAATTTGCAATCTACCTCCCTCAGTGTTCCGAATACTAGGCTTACAGGTGTCTATAACCACACACTGCCACATTTTACCTTAGGAAATCATTTCAAGTCAAAACTAGAAACAACTGTTATCACAGTGATTGTCTTCATTTGTTTATACAGAAAGAATACGACTTCTACAAACCTGCTTTCCTTTACACTATTTTTCCTCTTCAAACTCATAATGCATGTCCTCAAGTGACAAGCGTGACTTACCCTGACTGGGTATACTCTTGCATCACAGACGCTACTCGCTGTACCAGTTGGGCTGTGGGAATGGGTTCTTGGTAAACAAGGTAGTACTGC
Source organism: Rattus rattus (assembly GCF_011064425.1). Lineage (NCBI taxonomy): Eukaryota > Metazoa > Chordata > Mammalia > Rodentia > Muridae > Rattus > Rattus rattus. Next base: position 33,489,573 of record NC_046167.1, on the reverse strand, counting down.
TGAGCAAGTTTCCGAGCTCTGTGTACAAGGACTCTAAAGCAATAGAAAAAGTAATTACCAACTCCCCCACAACTTTCTTCTAAGAGAACATTCTATACAAACTTAGCATGTGTCTTTCTTTAGCAGCCATCAGCTCAGTTAGCCTCACACTTGACACCTGATTCCAGTGGATTTTGAAAAGAAACATTAAAAGAGAATCACTGTAGGAGACAAACAGAAAGAGAAGCAGGGACTAGAGCAGTTAGTAGCAGATTAAGGGAGCTGGAGAGATAGCTTAGTCATTAAGAGCATGGAGCACCCAGGTTCTACACCTAGCACCCTTGCCGTGGCTCACAACTATCTTAACTCTATTTTCAGGGGATCCAATACCCTCTTCCGGTCCCTGGAGGCACTGCATGCACAGGATGCAGATACACATGCAGGTGAAACATCTGCACACTGTATTAGGGTAACAGATTTAATTAACAAAGTGAGGGCTTTGTTTCTCCCTCTGTGACATCTTCCAGACTGCCCCCTTTCTTGAGGACAGTCTATTTATGCCACACTACAGCCATCCCAAACAGAGATGCACATGAATACACACATATAAGTCTGGGCAGTTTTGTTACTCAGCCTCTGTCTTTCCTGTAGTCCACCTTAAATTTTGCCCACAATTCAAAACTTCAAAGATTAAAAAAAAGGAACTACTGTTTACATAAGGCATGAAATTCTACTATTGCGATGGTTAATCTTGGTTGTCAACATAACTATAACTGGAATTAATAGGAATCCAAGCTGCTGTAAGTAATTTTTTAAAATCAGATTATTTAAGTAGGAAGATCCACACCAAACCTGGGCTATGGCAACCCCGATAAAGGACACAGAAGGAAACTCCTTTAGGCTCGCCCTACTCTAGCTGGATAGTGTCTATGCTGTTGCTGCTGCTTGTATTAAACACAACTTCTCCAGGACTCCAGGACAGACTGAAGAGCAGCAGCCTGCAGGCATCCCTCAAACCCCCAGCATAAGACTGAGTCTGCTGAGACATGGAGCCTTGCAGACTGAACAACTACTGTACTTTCAGCCTTTCTGCCATCAGACAGCCAATGCTGGACTGCCCAGGCCACAACCTGTAAGCTAGTCTATTACGTCTCTCTCACAGTCTCTCACACACACAGACACACAGACACAGACACAGACACAGACACACACACACACACACACAGAGACACACTCACAATCAATTCTGTTCCTTTAGAGAACCTGCCAATACAACTACATAGCAATCAAATATAGTTAAGACAAGGATTTATCTTCACCCACTCTTGCACTAATTATCTGAAACATGCACTTTATCACTCTGATACTCAAGTCCTTCCCTTGAGTTTTTCAGCACTAGTCCTGTGTAGTGTCCATTCTACACAGTGGTGTAGAACTTTCCACGGCAGGAAAGCAAATCATGTTTTGATAACCCCACTGGCTCATAATTCAAAGTAAAACTTTACCTTGTCTTATAAAATTATTTTCATTTTAATTGTATATGGTAAAAAGCTGCCAATCTCTTTCAACATCCTCAATGTAACAAGTGTTACTCTCTTTTCCAGTGGGATTCAAAGGGAGCAATTCTATCAGCCTGAGTCCTGCCTGGCCACCCAGATGCCTTGTGTCCTTAAAGACCCTTATCCCTTTGAGAAAAGCAGATATAAACAGAATATTAACCCTACATGGCCCATGTTTCCTCTTGTTGCCCAAACTACTGTAATAATATATTGTAGCATGAATGCATTCGATCATTTTTAAGGTGCTTTAAAACACCAAAGCCCTTCCTACCGAGTCCTTGGATGGAGGAAAAACAGGTGAAAAAGCCCGTAATTAATGTACGAGATCAACCTCCATGAAGTAACCCTTATAGGCAAACAAAACTTAGCTGTAGAAGAATTAGGATGCGCAATGGTGAGGAAACATCCTGAACAGTATACCAGACCTGTAATCTGGACCCATGCCGCTGTACACCAAACCGATGTGCTTGGTTATGGGCTCCACTTTGTGTACACTCCTCTCATCATACAGGATGGATTTCTGCTTTTTCTCAGTGGCTAATACCACGCCATTTGCAGCTTAAAAGGAAGGAAACAAGATTAATATTATAATGTGTTCTTCATTAGCATTCTATATGCAGATGCATTAAACTCAAATCTGTTGCCTTCTCTAGATTATAAAATCTTTTTCTAGATTTTTACACAACACAAAAAAAAAATTTTTTTTTTCCATTACCCAGTCTCTCAATATTTTCAGGTTTATTGGTTCTAATCTAGTTAACCCTTCTAATACAAATAAGAAATTTCTCTATAAGGGTACTAGAGCGTATAATAATTCACCTTTAGATGTTTTATGATTAGCCCTTTATAAAGAAGATAAAACTTCAGAGAAAAAAATACAATCAATGAAAAAGTAAAATATTAGTTTTCTGAAAATTCTACTTATAAATTATCACAATAGATTAAAATGCTATATTTGCTGTAAAATTTAAATTACTGTGCTGAATGCTATTTTCTTGAAACTTCAAAATTCTTTAATCTAACAAAAAGACCAGTAAGAATTATGTATTTAACATCTATTTCAGGAATGCTATTTTTTTTTTAACTTCAAAATTCTCTAAACTAACAAAAAGACTGTTAAGGATTAAGCATGTCTGTTTCAGGTAACTATTACCAAGCATCTGAGAAGGAAATATCGAATTACCTTTAATTCCCACTGAAGGGGCCCCTCCAGCTACAGCGGCCAAAGCATATTCAATCTGCACCAGTTTACCAGATGGGCTGGAAAAGAAACAAAGGCATTCTCTCTGTTACACATTATCAAATAGTACAGGCACACCTGACAGTTGGAAGACAGAGGCCAAACCTCACTAATCAAACCTTCTGGCCTTTGAAATCTACCCTGAAGGTGTTTGGAAACTAAGCTTACCAGACTTGGATACATTCAGATGGGCACTAATTCTCTTTCCTAATGTTTTCCCCATCTCTGGTTAGCAAAGCATTCCTAACTCCTGCCTGTTTCACCACTCACTGACCCTGACTTCAGGCAAGTGTACTGAGTAATCAATCAAGCAGCTTCTGTACTCTTGAATCCCAGTACCCCATTGCCTCTTTCAACAAAATCCCCAGAAACACATTTTGTAGAACTCACACCAGTAGACACCAATTTCTTTTGTTCATTTACCATTCTTAGCCAAATGTAATCGGCAAGAAAACTCTTCACTTCCGTATCTCTGGCAGGTTGCACCACTCATAGTTTTAAGACTAAAAACAATTTCTTCCTAAATAGCTAATCCTTATGTTTTTTTTTTTAAAGTCTGTTATAATAAAGAAATCTGTTTGTGAAAGCATTCAGATGTTTGTTATAAAAGAATCAAGGTCTGAGGATGTAGCTCCTACGGAAGAATGCTTGCCTAGAATGCATGACACAGCATAAATAAGGTATGGGAGTGCACTACCAGAATCCCATCATAGGGGAACTGGGGGCAGAAGGATAAGCTGAAAGTTATCCTTAGTTCCTGGCCATTTTAAACCAGCCTTGGTTACCAATAATTCTGTCACAAAAATTAATTAAATAATAATAATTAAAAAAAATCAGTCCCTCATGAGCTATGTCCATTTGTCTCAGCTATAAGGAAACCACTTAGGACCATATTTATTATGTTTACAAATATAAGTGGCCACCATGCATAATTTAGTCTCTGTCAACTACATAATGAAATTATTTGCTAAGGAATTTAATGGAATTCATTCAAAGACTTCAAAACACTAACATTAACTCATTTCTTACTTTAAAATTGTAAAGGGCAATTCTCAAAAGAAAGACAATATATCATAACAAAAAGTATATTAATTGTTGTTTTCAAAACCAACAAGGTTTGAGTATAGACTTAGCTACTCGTGGACAACCTTGAAAAGGTTGAAATGTCAATTGTCAATGAGCTGTGGTTAGCTCATCATACATAGGTGGTAATGGAAAACCACTATTAGTTACAGTTATAGTCAAAAAGTAGATCATGGCTGCCTTCAGTTGTCAGTCCTTAAGAAAATGGTTAAAACAGTCCTTTGTCTAAGTTCCCCATGATTATTTTTCTTAAACAGGGAACAATGGTTCCCGTTAACTGCACTTTAAGAAAATATATTTAGCCCTTTAATTCTTCCTCCTAAAACATATGGGTCTAAATTCGTATTAAAGCAATTTTTTAATACATCAAGCCAAACATCGAGCTTATCAGTTTACGTGGCCACGGAAACTTGACAGGAAACTAGTTCCTTCATTTCGTTTGTACTTCTTAAGCTTTTATAGGAGCATAGGTGAAACCGAAAGCAGGCTGAGCTTCAAAGCACATTGTTGCAAAAACGGAGACTAAAATTCAGATTTAACAGTAAATAAGGATTTCGCAAAAGAAAAAAGGCGTCTCACGGGTCCCATCAGGAGTCAGGGTTTTCCGAAGCTCTCGCTCAGGCCTAGCTTGGCCAGTAAGGAAATCCTGGGCCTGAATGGACCAGCTGAAAACAGGCTATCTCAAAGCACCTTTTTTCTATTCTAGAGAGGGAAAGCCAGTGCTTGGCTTGGGGCCTCCAGTCCCTCAGCCTCCAATCCCTCAGCCTCCAACCCCGTCGGCCCCAACCAGGGACCAGGCCTGGCGCTGAAAATGACTCTGCAAAGCTACGAGTCCAGCTCCATCAGCACGCGCTCCTGCGCAAACACAAGCCAGATCCAACACAGGGACCATGTCTGGGGCGCTCCTGTGATCTGCGACACATGGAACCCAGGGTCCCCAGGGGTACCTGAATGTAGTCAGCGAGAAGCTGTAACCGCGTTCTGCCATCTTTACCCGGAAAGTCGGAATACAGCCACGCACATGCGCAGTAAGTCTGTTTCCTTTAATTTTTTTCTCTTTGCTCTGATTGGAGGAGAGTCCGAAGTGCCCAGGGGCAACTGGAAGTTGGAGTTTTTAGATGCCAGCCAGCCTTTGACCTGAGCGCATGCGCACTGCGCATGCTCTGATCAGGAAGGCGGGGAAGTGGGCGGGCTTATACATGCTCTCCGCCCACGTCCCGCTCTTGCGAGGAACATGGCTCCTTCGCTGCTGCTGCTGTCGCTCCCGTGGCCGGTGCGTTCCGGACCGCTACATAGGTGCTGGGAGCTGCTGCAACGGCAACTGCAGCAGAACTGGAGTGGCTTTGCCAGTCCTCAGTGGGGTAAGGAGAGAAGTCGTGGAAAGAGGGTTGGTGAGGACTTCCGGGTTGTAGGACAGAAACAGCGCATGCTTTTTGGTTGTTTCATTAATTTTTTTTTTTTTTTTTTTTGAGACTGTCTCGGTAGCCTAGGGTGGTCTAGAACTCACTATATAACCCAGGCTCGCTTCGAGCTCCTGATACCTTGGGAGCTAAAATTTAAGTTTTCCTGTTATTTGCAACGTATTCCAGAAGTGATAATGCCCAGACAGTCTGAACAGAGATATATTTTAGTATTATAGCTCACGCGCAGTATAATCAATAATTGTCTCCATGTGCTACCTGAGATAATCAGTTCAATCCACTCGTTGTCTAATAGGTTGAGAAAGCTCCAAGGTCAGTCCAGCAGTATAAACGACTGTTTTGTGTAGCAGTATTTCAGGTTAGCTGAGAATGCCACTATAGAAAGCTTTTACTCATTTTTGTTTTTGTTTTGGCGGGTGGGCGGGGAGTGAGAACATTCCTCTCCATTGTCCAGTCTGCTCCTAAGCTGCTGATCTCCTGCCTCAACCTTATTCTGGGATTTCAGGGGTATGCTTGGACACTTTAACTAGTGGTAAGAAAGTTCTCAAAATTGAGCGAACATTTCCAAGTCTGAAGACAAAAGAAAGGGTAAAGAAATGATCTTAGCAATTTAGAAAAAAAAAAAAAAAGTGAAACACTTGATAGTCTCATAAATAGTAAATCTTTTCTTAGCACATAGGAAAAGATTAAATATGAAGGAAGAATTTAGTGGCTTTAGGGACATACCAGGTTAAAAAAAACTGAGCTAACTAGATCAGGATAGTATGGTACAGTTGATGGCCATTGTAGTCATCACAGAGACGGTCAAAGTGCATATAGGGAATCTCAAGATTAGATCACCTGTACACTATTTATTACTAAACCACAGTATCCCATATTACAGACGTGAGAAATGCTTGGTAGACTGGTTGCTTTGGTAGATTGCACTAATAAAGCACTCCACTTGAATTATTTTAAGTTGCCTTTTGTATGAGCTTTAGTATATTTTAAAAGCTGAGGCTTATTATTAATGTTGTTGTGTTTAACATTGAAAACTATGTCAGGCCAGCTATATGGCTCAAAAGGACCTTGTTGCTTAACCTCAAGACCTGGGTTCTTGCTCCATGACCAACATGATATAAGGAGAGAACTAACTCTGAAGGCTGTCCTCTGACCTTCACATGTGCATATATACACAGGATACACATAATGTATAATTTTTTTGTGTCTAGTGACACTGCACATGACTGTTAAAGAAAATAGTATCTGTATTCATTTAGGAACTCAAAGTTGATTCAGTATCTCTGTTTTGTTTTATAGCACCAGCATTAGCAGTCCAGAGCCCATCCACCCTCATGGAGCTAGCATATGATACCAGTAAAAATAAAGAGAATTCCAGCTTTTTAGATAGTATCTTTTGGATGGCAGCTCCCAAAAACAGACGCACCATCGAAGTTAACCGATGTAGGAGAAGAAACCCTCACAAGCTTATTAAAATTAAGGTAATGTGTGTGTGTGAGTGTAGGTGTATGCTTGTGCATGCACATACACACTTTTCCTCAAGTCTAACACTGAATAATCTGATGTTATATTTGTGTAGCAGAGGAAACCAGTCTTAGCATCTCGTTTGGCTCACCATGGATTGAGAAGCAATTTAACTTTCCCTTAATGTTTGAAGTTACTCTTAATGGATCATCCCATTGTGCTGATGGGCTCTTTGTCGGTTATTTATTATTTGAAGTTAGAGGACTGATAGAGCTCTTAATTGAAAAGTCAAATGAGGTCTTTACAAACAATTCTTCTGAAAAGTCTCCAAACGTCTTGACTGCTTTTAGTATTTAATGTGGAATTCAATAGACACACATAATGAAAATATTCTACTCAAGCTGAAAAATTCAATAGACACATATAATGAAAATATTCTACTCAAGCTGGAGACTAGACAACATGATTTGAGAATCGTTTATCCATAGGGTATATGAATAAAAATATACTAGATTGGTAAACTTGAGTTCTAGTCCTAATTTTCTTACTGATTTGAACTCAATGTTATTATTTTTTTTTTTCAGTTTTCCTGTTAAAATGAAGTTGAACTAGATAATATATAGTTTCACGTAGCATGAACAGTATCAGCTACAGCGTCAGCATGTTAGAGTTCTTGCTGGTGATTATGTATTACGATGCCTGTTATTAATGTTTTTCCTTTGTTTTAAAGAACAATATAGACATTTGCCCTGAATGTGGTCACCTGAAGCAGAAACACGTCCTTTGTGGCTATTGCTATGAGAAAGTAAGCCAAGAGACAACTAAAATCAGACAACAGATATGGGCTCAAGAAGGGGGACCTTTCAAAGCTCCTTCCATCGAGACTGTGGTACTGTACACAGGAGAGAAACCATCAGAAAAGGATCAGGGCAAGAGGATTATTGAACGAAACATAAAGAGACCAACGTGGTTCACCCAGAATTGAGCTAAAACCTTTAAAAAGATAATTTAATAGTAAGGCAGTCTTCACTTTTATTTTGTGCCTGCTTTCAAATTATCATCGTATTTTGAAATGGATTTTGTTAGCTGTTATTTTTAAATGAGGTAATTTGAAGACTGTATCATGAATAAACTAAGCACGTTTATATAAGGGCTCAATGGATTAATTTGTGTATTTCTATAATGCTGGGGTTTTTTTTGTTGGATATTCTTTTATTTACATTTCAAGTGTTATTCCCTTTCCCAGTATCCCATCTATAAACCCCCTATCCCATCTCCCCTACTTCTATGAGGGTGTTCCCCGACCAAACACCCCCACTTCCAACCTGCCATCCCTGACATTCCCCTACACTGGGGGGGTTGGGGAGGGCGGTGGTTGAGCCTTGGCAAGACCAAGGACTTCTCCCATTGGTGCCCAACAAGGCCATCCTCTGCTAGATGTGCAACTGGAGCCATGGGTTTGTCATGTGTACTTTCTGGATTGTGGATTAGTCTCTGGGAGCTATAGTTGGCTGGTATTGTTATTCTTATGGGGTTGCAAGCCCCCTCACATCCTTCAATCCTTTCTCTAATTCCTCCAGTGGGGACCCCATTCTCAGTTCAATGGTTAACTGTAAGAGTCCACCTCTGGGATTATTTCTGTCTTTCTGTATCTGTTGAGGCCTGTTTTGTGACCGATTATATGGTCAATTTTGGAGAAGATATCATGAGGTAATGAGACGAAGATATATTCTTTGTTTTAGGATAAAATGTTCTATAGATATCTGTTAAATCCATTTGTTTCATAACTTCTGTTACCTTCACTCTGTCTCTGTTTACATTCTGTTTCCATGATCTGTCCATTGCTGACAGTGGGGCGTTGAAGTCTCCAACTATTATTATTGTGTGATGTGCAATATGTGCTTTGAGCTTTAGTAAGATTTCTTTTATGAATGTAGGTGCCCTTGCATTTGGAACATAGATATTCAGGATTGAGAGTTCATCTTGGTAGATTTTTCCTTTGATTAATAGGAAGTGTTCCTTATCTTTTTTTGATAGCTTTTGGTTGAAAGTTGATTTTATTGGATATTACAATGGCTACTCCAGCTTGTTTCTTGGAACCATTTGCTTGAAAAATTGTTTTATACCTTTTACTCTGAGGTAGTGTCTGTCTTTGTCACTGAGGTGGGTTTCCTGTATGCACCAAAATGTTGGGTCCTCTTTACGTATCCTTCTGTTAGTGTGTGTCTTTTTATTGGGGAGTTGAGTTCATTGATGTTATGAGATATTAAGGAATAGCAATTGTTGTTTCCTGTTATTTTTGTTGTTTGCTGTTATGTTTGTATGGCTCTCTTCTTTTGGGTTGGTTGCAAGAAGATTACTTTCTTGCTTTTACTATGGTGTAGTTTCCCTTCTTGTGTTGGAGTTTTCCATCTAATAACATCTGTAGGGCTGTATTTGTGAAAAGATGTTGTACAAATTTAGTTTTGCCATGGATTATCTTGGTTTCTCTATCTATTTTAATTCAGAGTTTTGCTGGATATAGTAGCCTGAGCTGGCATTTGTGTTCTCTTAGGGTCTGTATGACATCTGCTTAGGATCTTCTGGCTTTCATAGTCTCTGGTGAGAAGTCTGGTGTAATTTTGATAGGTCTGCCTTTATATGTTACTTGACCTTTTTCTCTTACTGCTTTTAATATTCTTTCCTTGCTTTGTGCATTTTTTGTTTTGACTTAAGTGACAGGAGGAATTTCTTTTCTGATTCAATCTATTTGGAGTTCTGTAGGCTTCTTGTATGTTTATGGGCATCTCTTTGTTTAGGTTAGGAAAGTTTTCTTCTATAATTTTGTTGAAGATATTTACTGGCCCTTTAAGTTGGAAATCTTCAATCTCTTCTATACCTATTATCCTTAGGTTTGATCTTCTCATTGTGTCCTGGATTTCCTGAGTGTTTTGGGTTAGGAGTTTTTTGCATTTTACATTTTCTTGGATGATTTCATCAATGTTTTCTATGGTGTCTTCTGCCACTGAGATTTTCTCTTCCATTTCTTGTATTCTGTTGGTGATGTTTGCATCTGTGGCTCCTGATCTCTTCCCTAGGTTTTCGATCTCCAGGGTTGTCTCCTTTTGTTATTTCTTTATTGTTTCTCTTTCCATTTTTAGATCCTGGATGGTTTTATTCAATTCCTTCACCTGTTTGCTTGTGTTTTCTTTCACATGTAATTCTTTATGGGATTTTTGTGTTTCCTCTTTAAAAGTTTCTACTTGTTTACCTGTGTTGTCTTGTATTTTTTTAAGGGAGTTATTTATGTCTTTCTTAAAGTTCTCTATAATCATCATGAGATGTGATTAAATCCAAATCTCGCTCTTCCAGTATGTTGGAATATCCAGTATTTACTTTGGTGGGCAAACTGGGCTCTGATGATACCAAGTAGTCTTGGTTTCTGTTGCTTAGGTTCCTGTGCTTGCCTCACCATCTGATTGTCTCTGGTGTTAGCTGGTCTTGCTGTTTTTGACAGTGGCTTGACCCTACTGTAAGCCTGCATGTCAGCACTCCTGGAGACCAGCTTTCTCCCAGCAAGACTGGGTACAGAGATTTGTGTCACAGATTCAGCTCCTGGTGCAGGCAGAAACAGGAAGGATCCTGTCCCAGACTGCTCCTGGGTTCCTAGGTGGGTTCCTCTTCTGCCAGAAATGTGAGCAGAAGTGTTGGTTTCCCCTGAACTCTCAGGATTGTCCACACTTCTAAGAGTCCATCTCTTTGCCCTATGGGATTTGGGTACAGAGAGCTGTGTTACCAGGTCAGCTCTGGGCGCAGGCAAAACTGGAAGGCGCTCGTGGGTTTTAATTGAACCTAAAATTTCCAGACCAAAACAAAAAGAAATAAAATTCATAGTAAATTATATAAACTATATTTGAATTCTTGATGATTTTTAAATGATAGTCGTGTCAATGAGAAAAGAATTTAAGACACTAAATACACTCCTGATACACTTCTTTGTATTTAGGAGTAGATGCAGAAGGACATCTTGAATATCAGACCAACCAAGCTACGAATAAGATTCTGTCTCAAAAAAACAAACAAAAAACAAAACCAAAAGCAACAACAACAACAAAAGCTTTAGAACAATTTCATTTTTATGGAACATAGTATGCTAATTAAATAATAGGAGTACTTTTTCCATTTTTTTTATTCATCAAAATCACATTGTCATTGTTAATGCTTGTGAGATTGGAGAAAAATTTTTAATGACAATAATTTTCAGTATATAGAGAAATATACTGTGGATATATATTCTAGTTTCTTTACCTTTTTAGCTTTATATTTAGTATTTTTATTAACTTACAGCAATAACATCTTTAACATTTTTCAGTCTGTTTCAATTCTATTTCAATCCTTGGGTCCTCCTTTAGCCCAAGCCTTGCTAGCTTTTTTTTTGTCACTCCTAATACAACTAAGATAGCTCACTGAGGTAAGGAAATTACAATTAAATGAACAACAAAAATTTAAACCACAATAAGTAACTTGGAATGTATTTAAAACAAAATATATACCATGATAATTTCCACACTTACTAATTGAAAACAATTTCAACTCTACTTTTTTTTTAAAGAAAAGAAATACTCAGTTTTTCTCATGTCAATCTTAACCTATAAAGTATACTTGTATCATAAGGACTAGGGGGATGTTTCTTTGAAATGAAGGTGGTGTAATGAGGTCATCCATGTGGGCATTCTACAGACAAAATTACCAATTTCATGGACTATATTAAACTAATCTAGGGAAATCAAATCTTTTAAACCTAGAGATCTCTGGTAAACAGCTCTTTGAAGAGTTGACTCAGTCCAAGAAGGAGAAAAAAATAGTTACAGGTTCTTGGACAATTAAGGCCCTCCTCCACAAATTAATGATTATTTTTATTTTGGCAAGTTGGGCATGTGATATATATCCAACTTTAGTTGGGTTTACATGAAGTTAAATTCTTCATGAAAGCCAAGGTTCATTGGGTCATACATTTGTATGTAGTCTGCTAGTTCCTTGGTATCATGTGTTGATTGATATTGACTGCAAAATATACTCTAAGCAAATCTTTTATTTAGGCAGTTCATAAGAGTCGAGCCCTCACACATGGGTCTAATTCCCTTGGAGGAGTATGCAATTTTTAAAAGTTCCTTTTAAAACACAAATAATTTTTTCATAGTTTTTATTTGCCAAACCCAAGATAAACCTTTTAAATAAATACCCAGAGTGGGGCCATTAAAGTGCCAGTTGGTGAAAATGTGGTTCCATCCTGTCAGATCTATTTTCAATGTTCACTCCCCCAACTGCCATTCCTTCTATATGCAGTTGGTAATATTTTTTGGTTTTTTGTTTTTACACTTTTTATTGATTTTTTTTGTGTATGAATTTCAATTTTGTACTCCAATCCCACTCATCTCCCTTTCCCTTCATATGTGTCCTCCCCTCTAACAACCTATCAATACTGCATTCTTACTGGTATTTCTCTCAGAATGGTTCTGCAGAACTGGCCCCTTCATGTGCTCCAGTAATTCATAGATGGAATAGGTGTTGGGGTGGGCCAACTCAAAGCCCTAAATCTGGGCCTGGATGATAGCTAAATTGGTCAGCCTACTAGCTCTCCTGCCCTTACAATATTGAGGCCAACTGTCCCACACCCACTCCATCAGGGCTAGCTCTCATGGCCTTAGGACTGGCTCTCCTGTGTCCATGTCACCAGTGTCATTTCTACCAAGCTCCCTCCTCTACTTCATTTGCTGGTCCAGGGGCTAGTCACTCTCCCCAGTGCTGCAGCAGGCAGGGCCAGCTCTCACATACTGCTCAAGCTTCTGGGTGTCTTCCACGTGCCGACAATGCCGGTAGCCATCGGGGGTCTTCTTGAGTTGCTAACATAAGGAAAAGATTTGTCTCTCAATGGTTTTAAATCTGTGCTGAGGAACTCTACTGCCAACTGAGTTGCTGGTACACTGAATGAATAGACTGCTACAACTCTTCTTCAGCTACAGTTCTTAGGTAGTAGTATCATTTTAGGGGCTGTGTTAAGAATAACAACTCCATCTATCTCTGTGACAAAAGTGCTTTTTCTAACTGCTTTTCTTTACCGATTTCCACAGCAAAGGGCATCTAGATCAACCTGGTGTCCTTGGGACACCGTGGTCCACTCTTCATGGAGTATCTCTTCACTTCACTGAAAATACTCCTTAGAGAGCTCATGCTTTTGTGTTACCTGCCTATGTTTCTCATGTATCCCCACTGACCTGGTATTCATTCATCTTTTCCAAGTTCATGAAGTCACGAGTTCACGAGTGAGAGTTAAAGGTGCAATTTAAAAGTGAATGGCAAGAAAACTAGAGGGCCAACATATTTAAGTCACCTGGACCCAGGTAGTCAAACTCAGAATAGCCTTACAGTTTCTACCTTTAAACCACATTAGGAAGTGCCATAATTCAGGTAAACATCATCATGCAACCAAACTATAGGGCAGCAGTTAATTGCAGTCTTCTCACATAATAAACTATCAGACCCAGCCATGTTATAGAGATTGCTTGCTTCTATCAAAGCCACCAGCCTATGGCCGGAGGGCAAGGTTACCTCAGGGGAAGAAAGCAAACTGTAGTATTGAATGAAGACCAGCAGCAGCAGGCAGAAATGAGACTCCCGATCTTGTGTTCAGGACCTCTCTTAATTCCACCTAGGAGTCAGGTGATAACTCTCCCAACCTCTTTTCCTCTCTACATTCTTAGGGACTTACAGATTGCTTAATTGTAAGTTCTTTGGCTTGATTGGTTCTGCTTTGTTTTGTTTTTTGTTTTTCAGGATAAATGAGCTCAGGATATACACACTGCTTCTCTAATACTAGGATTTACTGGCTAACAAGAAATACCTCGATACTATTTGAATTCCATAGTTCTAATCAGGAGCAACTCCCTTTCCGCTCCCATATGATAGTTGACAATATCTGTAGTCATTGTGGGTTGTTACAGCTGTTGAGGTCAGGAGCTACTGGACTCTGTTGAGTAGAAGTCATTTTGCCTTATATAAAATTAATATTAAAATTAATTCTATCTTGAATTTTTACTGTGACAATGTTTTGTCCAGCAGGCCTCCCCATGCCATCCTATCTCTTCCATATTTTAAACTCAGTGATAAATTTTATGTCTGTGCCAAAAAGTCTAATTTTCCTTTTGTCTCTAGGCTCAAATATTCAAGTAATGCAAGTTGTCTATTAAAATATCACTGAAACCTTCAACACATCATAGCCTCAACATTTCCAGTCTCTCTCCTTAGATTTGCTTCTCTGATTGCCTAATATTTTGAGGTTAGAACATTTAAAGCACTGCTAGTCACACTCATCTTCCCCTGCTAGCCACACCCACCCCTACCAGCTAAATCTGTACCCTACTTCGACGCTTCGAAAACAGTCAAGTTACTTCAGCCAAACTCTAGTCATCACATTGTTTTTTCCTTTCCTTCTCAAGCATAACAGTGAGCAATACCTTGACTCTATACTCTGTTTCCAAAGAGGTACTTGATTTAGAGAGATAGGAAGGGTGAGGTAAGGTGAAGAGAATACACTGGGGTGGGCCCAGAAATTACTTAGAGAATGTAGGTCTGGCTGTTACCTGTACTGAGTGATGGACAGACCACGATGGTGATGACCAAAGATATAGAGAGAATGAATAGAAATTGACACATTTCAGAAACAAGCTAGGTTTTGTGACTATTTGGTGATGCGGGGTCCAGAAGATGCAAATGCTGCTGCCAGCAGGCTAAAGAGCTCCCTATACTCAAGTAAAACTGAGTTCTTGGGTTGGGCCAGATGGTTCAGGTAGATAATTTGAGTTCAATCTCAGAGAACCACATGATGGAAGGAAAGAAACAACTGTCAGATGTTGTCCTCTTATAACTGATCTGGCAGAAATGAAAATATCCTAAAGACATTTTAGCTGCCAGACTATTATGACAGTAGACACCAAGAAATTGAAATTTCTCCCAGTGATCTCTTGGTGGAGAAAGAAACACTGAGACTTGTTGCCAAATATCTTGTTTCCAGAAAAGATACTTTACACAATGCTAACAAGTTGTCAGACTGCCTTGCAGATTAAGGATGACCCCCAGATGACAGGCTACAACATGGATGGGACTGCTAAAATGCATATCCCTGACCCTCTATTTAGACTTTACCCTGAAGATGTGCTGGAAGGTCTCCCGGAATCTCTTGGGCCTTCTTCCCAATATGAATAGTGCCACATTGAATAAATCTCTATTCATTTTACTTTTTTTTTTAAAGATGTATTTATTTTATGTATGTAAGTACACTGTAACTGTCTTCAGACAAACCAGAAGAAGGCATCAGATTCTGTTACAGATGGTTGTGAAGCACCATGTGGTTGCTGGGATTTGAACTCAGGACTTCTGGAAGAGCAGTCAGTGCTCTTAACCGCTGAGCCATCTCTCCAGCCCCTATTCATTTTACTTTTAATTTGGCTGTTTTAATTGACTTTTCAAGGATGGGTTGCTGAACCAAGCTTCTTGAGTCATAGACTGTAAGCCCAAGTTTAGAAACACTCTGACACCCACACATGACTTGGAAAGTACACATGTGTGATCTAAATAAATAAGTAATACATAAAATGTAATGAAATGGAGGCGAGTTCTTGACTATGCCACAGAAAAGAATTTTAGTATGATGCTAGATGTAGCAAAATTCTTAAGATCATTTAAAAATAAGGGAAAATAAAGCCAAACATGGCAGTCTACACCTTTAATCTCAGCATTCAGGAGGCAGCAGCAGGGGGATCTCTGTGAGTTTGAAGCCAGCCTAATGTATAAAGTGAAATCCAGGATAGCCAGGACTATATAGAGAGAGGCCCTATCTCAAACAAAACAAAATAAAAATGAATTATGGAAAATATGAATTTAAGCACAAATGGAAGAGAGATGTGCTTAGGTGTCATATACAGATGATAGATACATGGTAGATATATAGATTTCTCCCTGCAATTCTTATATATTAAACTGATGCAATGTACAACAAAGATTAAAGATTGATAGAATTTAAAAATTAAAGTTTAAAAGTTGAGTAAAGTATGTGAATTTTAGTTTATGTAATTTTTTTAAAAATTTCTTAAACAGACCACCCATGCACGCTTAGCGTTTCATTTTGTTTTGTTTTTAAGTGGAGAATGGAGATGCATGCCTTTAATCCCGGCACATGGGAAATAGGAATGCAGACTTCTGTGAGTCTGAGGACAACCTACAGTAAGTTACAGACCAGCCAGGGCTATGTAGTGACAACAGCAGAATCACACCTGAGAGCAGAAGGACAAAGTCTAGTCCTGGTAAATATGGAAGTTGTTCAATGTAACCAACTGGTCACCAGGTTACTGGCTGGCCACCCTCAGTAAAGGACCATACCACGGCCTCAGGGTTAGTCTCTGATACAGGCTTCAGCAGCATCCATAGCCGAGTCAGCCTCGGTAAGTGGAAATCCATGTTATAATATCCACGCACGACTTCCATCTCTGCCGCTGTAGTCACTTGGTCTGTGGGCCTATTGGGTAATGACAGGGGTGGTCTGGAGAAGAGAGCAGTCGTCCTGTTGACTTGATGTTGGCTCCTGGAGCTTTTTGATGAGCATTTACATGGCACACAAGCATCTTGACCCACTGGGGAGACCTAGCCGTGTAATTCTTCCCCAAATGTCTTCCTCTTTAATTTTCTAATCATTCTCTTTCCAAGTTCCTGTCCATTGAGACAAACCATTAGCTACAGCCCCAAGAATCAGTAAACAGTCACACATCTGGCCATTTCTCCTTCCAAGCAAAATGTACAACCATGTTCCTGGCTCAAAATTCTGCCCACTATGAAGATTTTCGTCCACTAAGGTCCTTCACACACAGTTGTTCCAGAAGGAGGAACAATACTTCAGCTGTCTACTTCTAGGTAATGCCTGAATAGAGTACAGAGTTATCTGTAAAAAAGGCTTCAACTCAATACAAGCCGCTGCCCAGTGCCATGTGAAGGAACAAACTGGGCTTTGCTTTGCTTTTCCCTTCCAGTTTTAATGTTATGTACTGTATTTAAATCCTTATTCAAATAAAGCTTGTTTTCAGAAATAAAAAAAAAAAAGGCCCTAGTTTTCTTTCTCAATCAACTCATCATAGTGCACTGGCCAATGCTTGGATTCAGAAGGTATTTATTGTACAGAAATAGAAACCATAGACATTGTGACAACCTCTTTGTATAACTTGCTTTTGTTCCAACCCCAGGACCTGCTCAGGCCCAATCCTATATACCATTTCCATTTGATGATGCATTACTGCTGTGAGTGTCTAACTGAAACAGATAATACCCAGCTCATAATGAACACTTCAGGTCACATTGCAAGGTAGAGACCCATTTTCAAATGTTCCATTCCCACTAAGGACCAACAACAACCCAAAACCTGTCTATCACAAGAACAGTTGTCTACAAATGAGAGTATCACTTTGCTCCAAAGGCCTTCACTGTGATTCACATATAGGGGCCTATCATAGATCCGAACAGCATCTCCCTCTGCCAGAGACACCTATAATACCATAGAGACTGATAAATTACACAGATCAAGAGACAGAGCAGCGTAGATATGTTGAAGAGCCTTATCTTGTTCTAGGCCCCACTCAAAACAGAGGTTTTCCTGTCACTTGATATGTGGACCCAAGTAACAGATCCAGAGACAGATGCTTTCTCTGAAGTCCAAAAAGTGCCCAATAACTGTTGTGCTTCTTTGTTAGTGTTTGGAGAGGCTAGTTGCAACAACTTAGCTTTCCACATAAAAAGATTATGTACACATCACCACTGGATTCCTAGAAATCTCACTGGGCTAGAAAGCTCTTGATTTTCAGTTGTATTATTTACCACATATAGCACTTATGTTTTATCATCAACTCTAAAGTTATTGCTACCCTCTTTCACTTGGTCCAATCAATATAATATTGTCAGTATAAAACCTTGTGGAAGAGACAAGCAATGAATATCCATTTGAACTGAGTTATTACAGGGCTTGAGGATTGATATACCCTTGGGGAAAAAAAACTGTAAAAATATACTTCAGGCCTTGCCAGCAAAAAGCAAATTGTTTCTGGTGGTCTTTATGGATGGATATAGAGAAAAAAGTATTTGCAGTCCATGGCTGCATACTACATATCAAGTGATTTGTTAATCTGCTCCATTGAATAAATCACATTTAGTAGGTACAATTGGAGTCATTACTTGGTTAATTTTCAATAGTCACTGCCTTTTTCCATGGTCCATCTGCCTTCTGCACAGGTCAAGTAGGCTTGAAGGAGGTGTGATGGAAAACACTGCTCCTGAATCTTTGGAGCTTTTAATGGTGCTACTGACTTCTAGAATCCCTCCAGAAATGCAATATTGTTTTGAATTCACTATTTTCCATGATAAAGGTGACTTTGATGGCTTCCATTTGGCCTTTCCAAACATAATAGCCTCTGCTCTACAGCTCAGGGAATTAATGTGACAATTCTAACTTCTAAGCAAATCTCTTTCAATTACACATTTGGGGACTGGAAAAATAAAGTATCACAAGACGAGTTCAGGGTTCTATTATCCCAAATTTGAGTCAGGCGCTAACCAATAATCAATCATCAATCAAGAAAATAACCAAGGGAAGAAGTCAAAATATCACTATTTGCAGATACTATGATAGTATAGGTAAGTGACTCCCAAAATTCCACCAGAGAACTACTTAAACTGATGAACAACTTCAGCAAAGTGGCTGGATATAAAATTAACTCAAACAAATCAGTAGCCTTCCTCTACCCAAAGGATAACCAGGCTCAGAAAGAAATTAGGGAAATGACCCCCTTCACAATAGTCCCAAATAATATAAAATATCTTGATGTGACTTTAACCAAGCAAGTGAAAGATCTGTGCGACAAGGACTTCAAGTCTCTGAAGAAAGAAATTGAAGATCTCAGAAAATGGAAAGATCTCCCATGCTCAGGGATTGGCAGGATTAATATAGTAAAAATGGGCATTTTGCCAAAAGCAATTTACAGATTCAGTGCAATTCTCATCAAAATTCCTACTCAATTCTTTATACAGATAGAACAACTTGCAAATTCATTTGGAATAACAAAAACCCAGGATAGTGAAAACTATACTCAACAATAAAAGAACTTCTGGGGAATCACCATCCCTGACCTCAAGCAGTATTACAGAGCTATAGTGATAAAAACTGCATGGTATTGGTACAGAGACAGGCAGATAGATCAGTGGAACAGAATCGAAGACCCAGAAATGAACCCACACACCTATGGTCACTTGATCTTTGACAAAGGAGCCAAAACCATCCAATGGAAGGAAGATAGCATTTTCAACAAATGGTGATGGCTCAACTGGAGGTCAGCATGTAGAAGAATGCAAATCAATCCATTCTTATTGCCCTGTGCAAAGCTTAAGTCCAAGTGAATCAAGGACCTCAACATTAAACCAGATACACTCAAACTAATAGAAAAAAAAAGTGGGGAAAAGTCTCGAACGCATGGGCACTGGGGAAAATTTCCTGAACAAAACACCAATGGCCTATACTCTAAGATCAAGAATGGACAAATGGGACCTCATAAAACTGCAAAGCTTCTGTAAGGCAAGGGACATTGTCATTAGGACAAAACGGCAACTAACAGATTAGGAAAAGATCTTTACCAATCCTACATCTGATAGAGGGCTAATATCCAAAATATACAAAGAACCCAAGAAGTTAGACTCCAGAGAGCCAAATAACCTTATTAAAAAATGGGATACAGTGCTAAATAAAACTTTCTCAGCTGAGGAATATCGAATGGCCGAAAAGCACCTAAAGAAATGTTCAACATCTTTAGTCATAAGGGAAATACAAATCAAAACAACCCTGAGATTCCACCTCACACCTGTCAGAATGGCTAAGATAAAAAACACAGGTGACAGCAGATGCTGGCGAGGATGAGGAGAAAGAGGAACACTCCTCCATTGTTGATGGGATTGCAAACTGGAACAACCACTCTGGAAATCAGTCTGGAGGTTCCTCAGAAAATTGGACATTGCACTACCTGAGGACCCAGCTATACCTCTCTTGGGCATATACCCAAAAGATGCTCCAACATATAACAAAGACACATGCTCCACTATGTTCATAGCAGCCTTATTTATAATAGCCAGAAGCTGGAAAGAACCCAGATGCCCTTCAACAGAGGAACGGATACAGAAAATGTGATACATCTACACAATGCAGTACTACTCAGCTATCAAAAACAATGACTTCATGAAATTCATAGGCAAATGGATGGAACTGGAAAATATCATCCTGAGTGAAGTAACCCAATCACAGAAAAACACCCTTGGTATGCATTCATTAATAAGTGGATATTAGCCCAAAAGCTCAAATTACCCAAGATGTAAACCACAGATCAAGAAGAAGGATGACCAAAATGCAAATGCTCCCACCCCTTCTCAATTTTTGTTGAGGAACAAAAATATCCATTGTAGGGGATATGGAAGCAAAGTTTAGAGCAGAGACTGAAGGAACGGCCATTCAGAGCCTGCCCCACATGTGACCAATATATATTCAGCCACCAAAACCAGATAAGATGGATGAAGATAAAAAGTGCATGCTGAAAGGTACCAGATATAGATCTCTCCTGAGAGACACATCCAGACTGTTCAATACAGAGGTCAATGCTAGCAGCAAACCACTGAACTGAGAACAGGATCCCACTGGGGGGAAATTAGAGGAAGGATTGAAAGAGCTGAAGGGGCTTGCAACCCCATAAAAACAACAATGCCAACCAACCAGAGCTTCCAGGGACTAAACTACTACCCAAAGACTATACACAGACTGACCCAGGGCTCCAACTGCATTTGTAGCAGAGAATAGCCTTGTTTGGGCACCAGTGGAAGGGGAAGTCCTTGGTCCTGCCAAGATTGGACCCCCAGTTCAGGGAAATGTCGGAGGGGGATGATAAAGAAGGTGGATGAGGCAGGGGGAGGAGGAGGAGATGGGGCTTGTGGACAGGAAACCAGGAAAGGGAATAACATTTGAAATGTAAATAAAGAAATATATCTAATAAAAAGAAAAGAACCTACAGACTTTGCTACCAGAAACCACATATCCTTCAAAGTGTCACATAAACAGCTCTGATTGGTGGTATGCCCAGATTGCAAATTCCCTAAAGATCAGGAGAGACCACCAAGAGTCTACCATGTATGCAAAAGCAAATAGTCTTTAATTAAGCTCGAACTTGGATATCTAAACCTCTCTAACACAGTGGATAAGTGTGGAAGGCCCGGAGCTGGTAAAGTCCTGTCTTTTTATCATGGTTATAGGTTGGGTAGGGAGCTTTCCAACTTGGCAGTTGGTTACATGTTTGGTTGACATTTAAAGGTTATAAGTTTGGTGCAATTATATTGGCTAGCAATGCTTTTAACTGGCTATGAACAATGGGGGTCAGCTTGAGTAATCTTATCCAGAATGTTAGATTCTGTCTTGCTTGACACTAATTAGTTGTTGTTAGGGTGGAGTGGCTGTTGCTAGGGTAGAGTGGCTGTTGCTAGGGTGGTGACTAAGGGTAGAGTTGTTCTTGGAAGAAGTCATGGTTTTTCTAGTAACTGAGTTCAAACTTGGGGCAAGCTAAACATAAGATGGGATGGAGTGTAGGTACAAAAATGGAGGCTATTAGGCTAGAACAGTAAGGGTGGTTTCTTTAATAGGCTTTTACAGTGTGCATCTCTTTCAACATTCCTACTTTTCAAGCTCCCAGAACAGCCTGAACTCTAAGTATCCCATGGATGTTTCTAGCCCAAAATTTTAAACATTCCCCAAATCAACATGACCAGTCTACCACACCAATATCCCATGATCCTGTACCAATTTCTGTCCTGTTTGCCTTCTTGATTGTTATGATCAACACTATGGCCAAAAGCAACTTGAGGAAGATAGTGTTTATTTCAGCTCACTAGTCCATTGTTGAGGGTAGCTAATGCAGGTACTCAGGGCAGGAACCTGAAAGCAGGAACCAAGCAAAGACTATGCAGGAAAGTGGCTTTCTAGCTTACTCTGCATAGCTTACTCAGCCTGTTGTCCTACTTCCTCCAGGACTATCTGTCTCTTTTTTCCTTTGGCTTTCCCTCCTTTATTTTCCCTATCTTTCTACCTGTCTTGAAAACATGGATTTATTCCTGGCTTTTTAGTTTAAAGAACATAATGAGGAGTCCTGGGTGAGATGAAGGCAGATTATGGAAGGAGAGGGGAGATACACATTTTCGACAAGCCATCCGACTAAGCTGGGTTTCTGGCTTTGGAAGAGCTGATAGAGGGAGCTTAAATCCATGGGAATGGATAAGATTACCTAGACCTGAAGCTTAAAGAGAGAAAATTCTGCATACGTGGTGGAAGGAAAGGTTAGTGGGAGGGTATCATCTTGTACTGCTGCAATGCTTTTCTGGGGCAATCCCATGTGTTCAGGTGCTTCTACAAAGAGGAGTAACAGGATTTTAAAAGCATCTAGTGGAGTTTGTCTCAGCAGTTAAGAGAACTTACTGTTCTTTCAGAGGATTTCTGAGTTGAATTCTTAACCCACATCACAGCTCACCATTGCTTGTAACTCCAGTTCCAGGAGGATCCATTGGCTCTGTCCTCCAAGGTCATGGGCTCACATGTGCATGTATCCTCTCCTTGTCCCCTTCCTCAACATATAATAAAAAATATGTATTTTTAAAAAGCAACTAGTGGTTGTAACAAATGGAATTAGTTTGTGACATTGACAAAAGCATTTTATTTCAGTGTTGGTAGCACATGACAGATTGGAGTTGGCTGAAGAATAAATGTTTGCTCAGTTGGTCTAGGCATCATTCTTAGAGAGAACTTTCCCAGGATTTTCTTCTACCAGGGAATGAAGAAACAAGATTGAATCTAGAAGAAAAGAAGATTAGAGGAGTTGCGAAATGGGAGATAGGGTAGGGGACAGAGAGGACTATCAATGCATTTTATTGTTGATGGCAATTATCTTGTAAAAGGAAGGCATGGGAACAAAGACAGTGATGGCAAACAAGGAAGAGTGTGTGTGTGTCCCACAGAACTCAACAAGTATTATTAATTATCTGTGGAGATTTTCCTGTAAACAAGGAAAACATAGGCACAGCAACGATGATTGGGAGCAACAGACAGAGATAGGTGGAAGAAGAAAGACAGAGGAATAGCCCCCATCCTCTTAAGCACAATGTAAAAAGCTATGCTTACTCTCCTTGCAAGAGGAACTGTGTCCTCTGATGTAACACCTGAAGGTCAGACTAAAAGATGTAGGCCAACAGCAAGAAGCTAGAAGAAATGTTTCTCTTCCAAGAAGTCTGACTCACTATCATCCTTTTGGGGAACATGTCTTAAAGCTGAGGTCTCTGAATTTGTCCTCACTGCAGCTCTATGTATAATTTTTCTTCTTCTCCCTGGCCAGTGCTGTTATATTTAGACAAAGCAAGTAATTTTATCTAATATAATGTATTAATGACTTAATGGTCAGTATCATATGCCATGTGTTCTCATAAAGACTTAAATTGTTATTTTTGTTGACATGGTATGAAGGACAGGACCATGAAAGTATATATTTGAATTTAGCACAGAATGTGTTTTACAGAGGATAAAAATTATCAATTGAGAAGACACATTATTAAATTTTTGAAAATACAGTATTTGTAGTAAATTTTCTCATCTAAAATCCCATCTTTCCTATCATATGTCACTATTTAATATGTTAAATCTAATTATCAATACATACATTATTTACACTGAGTCAAATAAGTTGTTTCCTGTTTTCTATTGTATCAAACATTTTACATATATTGTGACTAATCCCTAAAATAACACTAGTGGGGAAGATAGTAAAAATCATTGTGCTGTTAATTCAGTGTTTGTATAATTCAGGTACAATGCTAAGCATTTTACATAGATTATTTTCTAAGCTTGTGCAACATAATATAGCATTTTGGCCTTTTCTTTGGTATTTCCTTATGTCTTTTATCTTTCATTTGATTCCAAAAGTCAATATATTTTACTCATTTTCTAAGAGACTTTCCTTCTCTTAGAAGAAAGAGAGTGTATAAAAGTAATTTTTATTTGCCTGTAGTAACTTTTGCCTTTGAGACTTACTACCTCAGTCAGTTAACTAGGGCTTGTCCTAGAAGCTTCTAGCCTCTGTACAATGTTTTAGCCTCTAAGTCCTGCTGCTGAATATGGTCACCCTTTCTTTCTTTCTGAACTCTGTTGGTTGTTTGAACTCAGCTGTTCTGGCTCAAACTCCTCTCCAAGCTGACTGATTCAATCTGGCTTCTCTCTGCTTCTCTTGAATTGGTCTGCTTGGCCTCAAACTAACTCTGCAATCTGTTCTAATCTTCTG
Source organism: Rattus rattus (assembly GCF_011064425.1). Lineage (NCBI taxonomy): Eukaryota > Metazoa > Chordata > Mammalia > Rodentia > Muridae > Rattus > Rattus rattus. The sequence continues at coordinate 33,465,407 of NC_046167.1, read as the reverse complement.
GCTCCTTCTCATTCCCTGGCTCTTTCTGTTTTTACCTGTGCCTACCTTGTTCTCTTTCTTTCTACCCCTGTCACTCTATAACTGTCCCAGTAAAACTGCCTCCTCCTTCTCCTCCTGCCTCTGTTCTGCATCTTAAGTAGATTCCCTCTCTATTCTCATGAGAATTGAGCATGTCCTATTCTGTTAAATTTTTCTCTGATTCATCATTTTTTTCTGTCACACAATCAGAAGTTACTTTCAAACATGGGTGCTTCCTTCTACAAACTAACTTTTCCTTCATTTTTTAGTATTAAAGGTGTATACTAAGGGCATGTTCATTTTCCAGCCAAAAGGACTAAAAGTGTGTGCTAAGGCTGAGCCACACCACAACTAGACACAACTTTAGTCAGTAAATAACCTGGTCTCAGGGTTCATATTGTAATCAAATATCCTGCAACAAGACTGAGTTGAAATAAGAGAGAAATTCCCCAAAATTTAGCTCCTCAGTAGGTCAAATAAAAGGACCTGAAAGTGAGGGAAGAGGGAACTTGGGAGAGGGACAGGGATAAGAGAGGAGAATGGGAAGTAAACAGCTAAGTCCGTAATATAAAGTATGTAGCGTCAACAGTAAAAAATAAATAGTTTTGGGAGAAAGGGTTTTGGAAAACTGGGTTCACCACGAGTTTACTTGTTAGCTGGACTTCCTTGTCTTAAGGAAAAGATAAAATAAGCCTTTGAGCCAGAGGAAGGGAGAAGCAGTCCCATGATGGACACAGTTAGATAACGCGATGTTTCTGTGCAACCCATCCAGTTCCCAGTCATTCCCCTTGGAAGAGGCTTGGGTTGCTTTGAGTGAGATGTCTCCCATAATCTTGGGCATTTAAATACTTGTGGCACTATTCAAGAGGTTCAGGAGGTTGGAGAACATATGTCATAGGAGATGAACTTTGAGAGTTAAAAGTCTAATTCTAATTAATACTAAACCCACCTTGCAAGGGGTACTCCATTACCCAAAGTGACTGAAGCAGTCAAACTTGAATGCTAGATCTCCACCCAGATCAGAGATTCTTGGCCAAAGTCTATTCTATTCTATTCTATTCTATTCTATTCTATTCTATTCTATTCTATTCTATTCTACCAAAACCTGTTTCTGCCCACTAGGAAGACCCTCCAAACTTTCAAACATTGACAGATTTTTTTAAAGTGGATACATGGATGAATGCTGCTTTACTCTGCATCTGAGCCAGATGCATTATTCAAGGGTCCAAGTAGAATGAAGCTACTCTAGGAGGTGTAGATTTAGGAACAGTAGCAGAACCATCAGTGGGGTTTAAATCTCAGGCCTAGAATGATTGGAAGTTCTATATTTTATATACTCCCTGCCTTGGAGTGAAGAGTGGAGCTGAAGTTCTTTCTAGTTATCAGTCTCAATTCTGGATCTACCTCAGTACCCCTAGTCACATCACTGCCCTAACATGCCACTTTCGCTTGGGAGACTATTTGTAGCTCAGGAAACATGGAAGAAGACAGAGTGTGTGCATATTTGCCCTGCTGAATTTTGCTTTTGCCAATAAAACGTGAGTTGTTAGGAGGCAGCGTGAGCCTCTTTTTATTCTCTCTTCAGAATTTGTTCAATGGATCCCAAAGTCAGGAAGAAAACAGCTCAAAACAGCTCCTTGCTAACTGGCAGGGTGGGAAAAATAAAAAGGGGTGAGGGGACTGAAGCAAAAGAGTCCATAGATAAATATCTGAAAGGAATCAGCAGGGGAAAGACTGGAAACTCTTATCCACTTGGGCTTCATTCACCCACAGAATCATGCTCAAAACATTCCCAGTTAAAGCCATGACATAGAGGCACAAGCCTTTAATCTTGTTATTTTCTGTGAGTTCAAGGCCAGTCTAGTCTATATACCAAGTTCAAGGATATCTAGAACTACATAGAGAAACACTATCTGAAAGAAACAGAATAAAAACAACAATAACAACAAAAATAATCCAAGTTAAACTTGGGAGAGAAGACTACATATGTGGCCTACAAAAGATCTTGTAAAGCCTGCACCTTTCTCTTTTAAAGCCATGCCACAAGCCAGGTTTGGAACACTTCTAAGCTCCTCCGTATTTCTCCTTCAATGAGCTATCTCCTTCCCTTAATTAATTATATAGGTTACAAAGCCTCCACGAAAACCTGAAAAGAAAGTGATAGGACAAGAAAGGCTTCCAGAGTAGCTGATCTTACAGAGACAATCAATGATTCATCTGTATTGTAGGGGTGGTGGCAATACTGGGGACCAAATTCAGAGCCTTGTTGATCCTAGGCAGGTACTCTACCAATGAGCTACATCCACAGGCCTATTTTCACTGTTTGTTTTGTGACTGGGTTCCACTACATTGCCCAGGCTTTCCTTGAACTCACTCTGTAGCAGAATCACATCTTTCATTTTTTTTCACTTGTAATCTTCTTGCTTCTCCCTCAAAGGTGGTTAGAATTCCAGGCCTTCACCACCCAGCCCAGCTCTCATATATTTGTTCTAATACACTTTATGATGGAAAATTCATATTTATTAGGTCTGTAGGCCACTCCAGTAAATTAATATATCTGAGGATGGGATAGCAGTGATACAGAAAAGTTTTGAAGTATCTTCGGGTTCAACAGACCATTTGTCGGCACTTGGTGAGGTTAGTTAGGGTTGCAGAAAACTCAACAGTGACCATACAATTCCCAAACCAATGGCTTTCCAGTTTTTGTTTTCCAAATTCAGAGAAAGAAATTCACAGAGCAGAAGGTAAGTTTTAGAAAGAAGTATATTGTCATAGGAGGCTATAGAGAAAGAAAAAGAGTCCCTGGGAAGATGATACCATCAAAGTGCTAATCTGGAATGTTTTTTAAGAATGTGTGGTAGAGACTGGGATAAGTTGGAGAGAAAATGGGATGGCCAACCCAGTTGCCCCACCCATAGGATATGTTTACTACTTCTCTCTCTTTCAGTTGGGTCTTCATATGTATAAGTAACTTTTATTCTCCTGTTGTAATTGTTGTCTGGGAGGGGATGTTTGCTATCTCTGCTGTTCTAGACATAATCCTGGAAGGTTCTAACCTCTATACAATCTTATCTAGGCATAGAGGTTTTTCAGTCTCTGAGACGCTGAGGAATAAGCTCACCCTTTCTAGCTCTTTCTGAACTCTGGCTGACTGGTTCCACTCAGTTGTTCTGGCTCGAATTCTTCTCCTAGCTGACCTGTTCAACCTGGCTTTTCTCTCGGCCTCTGAATTGCTCTGCTTGGCCTCAAACTAACTTTAGGAATTTTTTTCTAATCTCTGGCTCCTCATTCTTTTGCTCTTTCTGTCTTAACCTGTGTCTAGCTTGTTTTCTCTTCAATCTGTCTTTGTAAAACTCTCCTGGTTTAAAAAATGCCTCTTTCTCCTTCTCTGTGATGCTCTACTCTCCCTCTCAACTGTACTGTGCTGCTCTCCATAAATGCTACTGTATTCCTGCACTGTACTCTTTTTATCCTGCACCTTCTGTCTCTTCCTTAGGTAGAGTCTCTTTCCTCTCTCTTCTCATGAGAGTTGGGCATATCCTATTCTGTCAAATCTTTCTCTGATTTGTCATAATTTTTGCCACTCAATTAGACATCAGTTTCAAACCTGAGTGCTTTCTTCTACAAACGATTTTTACCTTCATTGTTTGGGATTAAAAGGATGTGCTAAGGGCTAAACCTCTCTCTAATTAGAAACAGGTTCAAATGTCCTGTAACACTCATATAATTTTGGATCAAGGCTAAGAGATAACAAGGAATAAGGCACCATGACTCTCTCTGGCTTTCCTGGACTCCTACAAGGACATTCTCGGGATTGCTATCTTTAGGTACCTGTCCTATCTGACTGTTTTCTAATCCCTCTTCTTATAAATGGGGGCTCTGATACCCATTTATAAGTCAGAGTGCCAGTGCAAAACCAAAGTTCTCACCTCAAAGAAAGTAAGACATAATTAATTCTAAAACCAAGTATGAGTGAACCAAGCCTGGGAATACAATTTCAGTTGCCCCAAATACTGGATTCTGATGTGGTGACATGAAGATTTTATGGTCATAGAATAAATAGAGTTATATATCAAGACACTTTTCAAATACATCGGTGGATCTGTCAGATAAACCAGTTACATCAAAGCAGTGAAGTCTCAGCTGTAGACTTCAGATACTATCTTGTCTTCCTTAACTTTTGCATTGGTAGAAAGTATGTATCTGTACATTCCAGAAAGATGTACCTAATAGTCACTAACATACTGGATCAAACAAAGACAGAAAAATCAATGATTATTAAGGGAGCTAAAAATAGTCTAAGACAAATCTGCTTCTCAACCTTTGATATCACAACTCTCCACAATTATTGACATATCAGTCAGTCAATTAATGCTATAAAATGTTTGATGCAACTATAACTCCTCCCCAACCCCTGGAACTTCAGTCAGTAGAATTATATGTAAAAACCTAATAATTCCTGACTGTAATCTAAAGTGAATTAAGGAATAAGCTTGTGGGACTAAGCTCTGAAGCTGTCTCCAGACAGTGTCGGTATTGAATTATATTAGAGGGTCCCAGCAGAATTACTTTGAGTGGTGAACCATTTGCTATTCATGTTCTTGTGTCAAGAGTGGGGAGCTGAATGCCTAAGGGTCAGTCAAATGTATTCTTTTCTTCCTATCCGGTGTCAGAAGAGTGCACGTCCACATTGTCTGATGAGCTACAAACTGTTATAGTGACTGTTTTGAAGTCATCACCACAGCATCACCAAAGCATCACCACAGCATCATTACAGAATCATCACAGCATCACCACAGCATCATCACAGCATCACCACAGCATCATTACAGAATAATCACAGCATCACCACAGCTTCATCACAGAATCATCACAGAATCATCACAGAATCATCACAGAATCATCATAGAATCATCATAGAATCATCACAGCATCATCACAGAATCATCACAGAATCATCATAGAATCATCACAGAATCATCAGAGCATCACCACAGCATCATCACAGCATCATCACAGAATCACCACAGAATCATCACAGCATCACCACAGAATTATCACAGAATCATCACAATCATCACAGCATCATCACAGAATCATCACAGAATCATCACAGCATCATCACAGAATCATCACAGCATCACCACAGAATCACCACAGCATCATCACAGCATCACCACAGCATCATCACAGCATCATCACAGCATCACCACAGAATCACAGAATCATCACAGAATCATCACCACAGAATCATCACAGCATCATCACAGCATCACCACAGAATCATCACAGCATCACCACAGAATCATCACAGAATCATCACAGCATCACCACAGAATCATCACAGCATCATCACAGCATCATCACAGAATCCACAGAATCATCACAGCATCATCACTGCATCACCACAGAATCATCACACCATCACCACAGAATCATCACAGCATCACCACGGAATCATCAAAGAATCCACAGAATCATCACAGAATCCACAGAATCATCACAGAATCCACAGAATCATCACAGAATCCACAGAATCATAACAGCATCACCACAGCATCATCCCAGAATCCCAGAATCACCAGAGAATCATCACAGAATCATCACAGAATCATTAAAGAATCACCACAGCATGACCACAGAATCATCACAGAATCCACAGAATTATCACAGCATCACCACAGAATCATCACAGAATCATCACAGCATCATCACAGAATCATCACAGCATCACCACAGAATCATCACAGCATCACCACAGCATCATCACAGAATCACCACAGCATCATCACAGAATCATCACAGAATCACCACAGAATCATCACAGCATCACCACAGAATCATCACAGAATCATCAAAGAATCATCACAGAATCCACGGAATCATCACAGCATCACAACAGCATCATCACAGAATCACCACGGAATCATCACAGAATAACCACAGAATCATCACAGAATCATCACAGAATCATTACAGCATCACCACAGCATCATCACAGAATCACCACAGAATCATCACAGAATCAACCACAGAATCATCACAGAATCCACAGAATCATCATAGCATCATCACAGCATCACCACAGAGTCATCACAGAATCATCACAGAATCATAGCATCATCACAGAAACATCACACAAAAACCACAGAATCACCACAGCATCATCACAGAATCGTCACAGCATCACCACAGAATCATCACAGCATCACCACAGAATCACCACAGAATCATCAAAGAATCACCACAGAATCGGAATCATCACAGCATCATCAACAGCATCATCACAGAATCACCAGAGAATCATCACAGAATCACCACAGAATCATCACAGAATCATCACAGCATCACCACAGAATCATCACAGCATCATCACAGCATCATCACAGAATCACCACAGAATCATCACAGAATCACACAGCATCATCACAGCATCATCACAGAATCATCACAGAAATCACAGAATCATCACAGAATCATCACAGAATCATCACAGAATCATCACAGAATCATCACAGCATCATCACAGAATCATCACAGAATCATCACAGAATCATCACAGCATCATCACAGCATCACAGAATCACCACAGAATCATCACAGAATCATCACAGCATCATCACAGCATCATCACAGAATCATCACAGAATCATCACAGCATCATCACAGCATCACCACAGCATCACCACAGAATCATCACAGAATCCACAGAATCATCACAGCATCATCACAGCATCACCACAGAATCATCACAGAATCATCACAGCATCATCACAGAATCATCACAGCATCACCACAGAATCATCACAGCATCATCACAGCATCATCACAGCATCATCACAGAATCATCACAGAATCATCACAGCATCACCACAGAATCATCACAGAATCATCACAGAATCATCACAGCATCATCACAGAATCATCACAGCATCATCACAGAATCATCACAGCATCATCACAGAATCATCACAGCATCACCACAGAATCATCACAGAATCATCACAGCATCACCACAGAAATCATCACCACAGAATCCACAGAATCATCACAGAATCCACAGAATCATCACAGCATCACCACAGAATCATCACAGAATCATCACAGCATCACCACAGAATCATCACAGCATCACCACAGAATCATCACAGAATCATCACAGCATCACCACAGAATCATCGCAGAATCCACAGAATCATCACAGAATCCACAGAATCATCACAGAATCACCACAGAATCATCACAGCATCACCACAGAATCATCACAGAATACAGAATCTAAATGTATATAAAAAACATCATCACCACAGAATCATCACAACATCATCATCATCACAGAATCACCACAGAATCATCACAGAATCATCACAGAATCACCACAGAATCATCACAGAATCATCACAGAATCATCACAGAATCACCACAGCATGACCACAGAATCATCACAGAATCCACAGAATCATCACAGCATCATCACAGCATCACCACAGAATCATCACAGAATCACCACAGAATCACCACAGAATCATCACAGAATCATCACAGAATCATCACAGCCATCATCACAGCATCAGCACAGCATCACCACAGCATCATCACAGAATCACCACAGCATCACCACAGAATCATCACAGAATCCACAGAATCATCACAGAATCCACAGAATCATCACAGAATCCACAGAATCATCACAGAATCCACAGAAACATCACAGCATCATCACACAATCAACACAGAATCATCACAGAATCATCACAGAATCATCTAGAATCACCACAGCAGACCAGGAATCATCACAGAATCCACAGAATCACAGAATCATCACAGAATCATCACAGAATCATCACAGCATCACCACAGAATCATCACAGAATCATCACAGCATCACCACAGAATCATCACAGAATCAACACAGCATCATCACAGAATCACCACAGCATCACCACAGAATCATCACACAATCCACAGAATCTTCACGGAATCCACAGAATCATCACAGAATCCACAGAATCATCACACAATCATCACAGAATCATCACAGCATCACCACAGCATTATCACAGAATCATCACAGCATCACCACAGAATCATCACAGAATCATCACAGCATCACCACAGAATCATCACAGCATCATCACAGCATCATCACAGAATCCACAGAGTCATCACAGAATCCACAGAATCATCAAAGCATCACCACAGAATCATCACAGAATCATCACAGCATCATCACAGAATCATCACAGAATCATCACAGAATCATCACAGCATCACCACAGAATCATCACAGCATCACCACATCATCACAGAATCATCACAGAATAATCACAGCATCACCACAGCATCATCGAAGAATCATCACAGCATCATCACAGCTTCATCACAGAATCATCACAGAATCATCACAGCATCATCACAGAATCCACAGAATCATCACAGAATCCACAGAATCATCACAGAATCCACAGAATCATCACAGAATCATCACAGCATCATCACAGCATCATCACAGCATCACCACAGAATCATCACAGAATCCACAGAATCATCACAGAATCCACAGAATCATCAAAGCATCACCACAGAATCATCACAGAATCATCACAGCATCATCACAGAATCATCACAGAATCATCACAGAATCATCACAGCATCACCACAGAATCATCACAGCATCACCACAGAATCATCACAGAATCATCACAGCATCACCACAGAATCACATCCACAGAATCATCACAGAATCCACAGAATCATCACAGCATCACCACAGAATCATCACAGAATAATCACAGCATCACCACCACAGAATCATCACAGCATCACCACAGAATCATCGCAGAATCCACAGAATCATCACAGAATCCACAGAATCATCACAGCATCACCACAGAATCATCACAGAATCATCACAGCATCATCACAGAATCATCACAGCATCATCACAGAATCATCACAGAATCATCACAGAATCATCACAGCATCACCACAGAATCATCACAGCATCACCACAGAATCATCACAGAATCATCACAGAATCATCACAGAATCCACAGAATCATCACAGAATCACAACAGAATCATCACAGAATCACCACAGAATCATCACAGAATCACCACAGAATCATCACAGAATCATCACACAGAATCATCACAGAATCATCACAGAATCATCACATCATCACAGAATCATCACAGCATCACCACAGAATCATCACAGAATCATCACAGCATCATCACAGAATCATCACAGCATCACCACAGAATCATCACAGAATCCACAGAATCATCACAGCATCACCACATCATCACAGAATCACCACAGCATCATCACAGAATCATCACAGCATCACCACAGAATCATCACAGCATCATCACAGAATCACCACAGAATCATCACAGCATCACCACAGAATCATCACAGAATCATCACAGCATCACCACAGAATCATCACAGAATCCACAGAATCATCACAGAATCCACAGAATCATCACAGAATCCACGGAATCATCACAGCATCACCACAGCATCATCACAGAATCCCACAGAATCATCACAGAATCATCACAGAATCACCACAGAATCATCACAGAATCATCACAGAATCATCACAGCATCACCACAGCATCACCACAGAATCACCACAGCATCACCACAGAATCATCACAGAATCCACAGAATCATCATAGCATCATCACAGCATCACCACAGAGTCATCACAGAATCATCACAGAATCCATAGCATCATCACAGAATCATCACAGAATCATCACAGAATCACCACAGAATCATCACGGAATCACCACAGCATCATCACAGCATCACCACAGAATCATCACATCATCACAGCATCACCATCATCACAGCATCACCACAGAATCATCACAGAATCATCACAGCATCACACAGAATCATCGCAGAATCCACAGAATCCACAGCATCATCACAGCATCACCACAGAATCATCACAGAATCCACAGAATCATCACAGAATCCACAGAATCATCACAGAATCCACGGAATCATCACAGCATCACCACAGCATCATCACAGAATCCTACAGAATCATCACAGAATCATCACAGAATCATCACAGAATCACCACAGAATCATCACAGAATCATCACAGAATCATTACAGAATCACCACAGCATGACCACAAAATCATCACAGAATCCACAGAATCATCACAGCATCATCACAGAATCACCACAGAATCATCACAGAATCATCACAGAATCACCACAGCATCATCACAGAATAACATCACAGCATCATCAAAGAATCATCACAGCATCACCACAGCATCACCACAGAATCATCATCACCACAGAATCATCACAGCATCATCACAGAATCATCACAGAATCATCACAGAATCATCACAGCATCATCACAGAATCATCACAGAATCACCACAGCATCATCACAGAATCACCACATCACAGAATCATCACAGCATCATCACAGCACAGCATCATCACAGAATCATCACAGAATCATCACAGAATCATCACCACAGCATCATCACAGAATCACCACAGCATCATCACAGAATCATCACAGCATCATCACAGAATCATCACAGAATCATCTCACAGAATCACCACAGAATCACACAGAATCATCACAGAATCACCACAGAATCATCACAGAATCATCACAGAATCATCATTACAGAATCACCACAGCATGACCACAGAATCATCACAGAATCCACAGAATAATCACAGAATCATCACAGCATCACCACAGAATCATCACAGCATCACCACAGAATCATCACAGAATCATCACAGAATAAACCACAGAACAACACACAGAAACCACAGAATCACACAAAATCCACAGAATCATCACAGAATCATCACAGAATCACCACAGAATCATCACAGAATCACCACAGAAATCACAGAATCACACAGAATCCACAGAATCATCACAGCATCACCACAGAAATCACAGAATCAGAATCAGCATCACCACAGAATCATCACAGAATCATCACAGAATCATCACAGAATCCACAGAATCATCGCAGATCATCCACAGAATCATCACAGAATCATCACAGAACCCACAGAATCATCACAGAATCATCACAGAATCACCACAGAATCATCACAGAATCACCACAGAATCATCACAGAATCCACAGAATCATCACAGAATCCACAGAATCATCACCACAGAATCATCACAGAATCACCACAGAATCATCACAGAATCACCACAGAACACATTACACAATCACCACAGACATCACAGAATCACCACACCAACACCACAGAATCATCACAGAATCACCACAGAATCATCACAGAATCACCACAGAATCATCACAGAATCATCACAGCATCATCACAGAATCATCACAGCAGCATCACAGAATCAACACAGAATCATCACAGAATCATCACAGCATCACCACAGAATCATCACAGAATCCATCACCACAGAATCATCACAGAATCATCACAGCATCATCACAGAATCATCACAGAATCCACAGCATCATCACAGAATCATCACAGAATCATCACAGAATCATCATCACAGAATCATCACAGCATCATCACAGCATCATCACAGCATCACCACAGAATCATCACAATCACCACAGAATCATCACAGCATCACAGCAACCACAGAATCATCACAGAATCCACAGAATCATCACAGAATCACCACAGAATCACCACAGAATCACCACAGAATCATCACAGATCATCATCACAGAATCATCACAGAATCCACAGAATCATCACAGAATCATCACCAGAATAATCACAGAATCATCACAGAATCATCACAGAATCATCACAGCATCATCACAGAATCCACAGAATCATCACAGAATCATCACAGAATCAACACAGAATCATCACAGCATCACCACAGAATCATCACAGCATCACCACAGAATCATCACAGAATCATCACAGAATCATCACAGCATCACCACAGAATCATCACAGCATCACCACAGAATCATCACAGAATCCACAGAATCATCACAGAACATCACAGCATCACCACAGCATCATCACAGAATCACCACAGAATCATCACAGAATCACCACAGAACACACACAGAAACAACACAGAATCATCACAGAATCACCACAGCAACAACACATCCACACAGAAACCACAGAAATCATCATCACAGAATCACCACAGAATCATCACAGAATCATCACAGAATCACCACAGAATCATCACAGAATCATCATCACAGAATCAACACAGAATCATCACAGAATCATCACAGCATCATCACAGCATCATCACAGAATCACCACAGAATCATCACAGAATCATCACAGGATCACCACGGAATCATCACAGAATCATCACAGAATCATCACAGCATCATCACAGAATCATCACAGCATCATCACAGAATCATCACAGAATCATCACAGCATCACCACAGAATCATCACAGCATCACCACAGAATCATCACAGAATCATCACAGCATCACCACAGAAATCATCACAGCATCGCCTCACAGAATCATCACAGAATCATCACAGCATCATCACAGAATCATCACAGCATCACCACAGAATCATCACAGAATCATCACAGCATCATCACAGAATCATCACAGAATCATCACAGAATCACACAGAAACATCACACCATCACCACAGAATCATCACAGCATCACCACAGAATCATCACAGAATCCACAGAATCATCACAGAATCCACAGAATCATCACAGCATCACCACAGAATCATCACAGAATCCACAGATCATCACATCCACAGAATCATCACAGCATCACCACAGCATCATCAGAATCACCACAGAATCATCAAAGAATCATCACAGAATCACCACAGAATCATCACAGAATCATCACAGAATCATCACAGCATCACCACAGAATCATCACAGAATCATCACAGCATCATCACATCAATCATCACAGAATCATCACAGAATCACCACAGAATCACCACAGAATCATCACAGAATCATCACAGAATCACCACAGAATCACCACAGCATCACCACAGAATCATCACAGAATCCACAGAATCATCACAGCATCATCATCACAGAATCATCACAGAATCCACAGAATCATCACAGCATCACCACAGAATCATCACAGAATCATCACAGCATCATCACAGAATCATCACAGCATCACCACAGAATCATCACAAAATCCACAGAATCATCACAGCATCACCACAGCATCATCACAGAATCACCACAGCATCATCACAGAATCATCACAGCATCACCACAGAATCATCACAGCATCATCACAGAATCATCACAGCATCACCACAGAATCATCACAGAATCCACAGAATCATCACAGAATCCACAGAATCATCACAGAATCCACGGAATCATCACAGCATCACCACAGCATCATCACAGAATCACCACAGAATCATCACAGAATCATCACAGAATCACCACAGAATCATCACAGAATCATCACAGAATCATTACAGAATCACCACAGCATGACCACAGAATCATCACAGAATCCACAGAATCATATCATCACAGCATCACCACAGAATCATCACAGAATCATCACAGAATCACCACAGAATCATCACAGAATCATCACAGAATCATTACAGAATCACCACAGCATGACCACAGAATCATCACAGAATCCACAGAATCATCACAGCATCATCACAGAATCACCACAGAATCATCACAGAATCACCACAGAATCACCACAGAATCATCACAGAATCATCACAGAATCATCACAGAATCACCACAGCATCACCACAGAATCATCACAGAATCCACAGAATCATCACAGAATCCACAGAATCATCACAGCATCACCACAGAATCATCACAGAATCATCACAGCATCATCACAGAATCATCACAGCATCACCACAGAATCATCACAGAATCATCACAGCATCACCACAAAATCATCACAGCATAATCACAGCATCATCACAGAATCCACAGACTCATCACAGAATCCACAGAATCATCACAGCATCACCACAGAATCATCACAGAATCATCACAGCATCACCACAGAATCATCACAGAATCCACAGAATCATCACAGCATCACCACAGCATCATCACAGAATCACCACAGCATCATCACAGAATCGTCACAGCATCACCACAGAATCATCACAGCATCATCACAGAATCGTCACAGCATCACCACAGAATCATCACAGCATCACCACAGAATCATCACAGCATCATCACAGAATCATCACAGAATCCACAGAATCATCACAGAATCCACGGAATCATCACAGCATCACCACAGCATCATCACAGAATCACCACAGAATCATCACAGAATCATCACAGAATAACCACAGAATCATCACAGAATCATCACAGAATCATTACAGAATCACCACAGCATCACCACAGAATCATCACAGAATCCACAGAATCATCACAGCATCATCACAGAATCACCACAGAATCATCACAGAATCACCACAGAATCACCACAGAATCATCACAGAATCATCACAGAATCATCACAGAATCATCACAGCATCATCAAAGAATCATCACATCATCATCACAGAATCATCACAGAATCATCACAGAATCATCACAGAATCATCACAGCATCACCACAGAATCATCACAGAATCACCACAGAATCATCACAGAATCATCACAGCATCACCACAGAATCATCACAGCATCACCAATCCTACAACAGATAGAGGCCTTATATCCAAAATATACAAAGAACTCAAGAAGTTAGACTGCAGGGAGACAAATAACCCTATTAAAAAATGGGGTTCAGAGCTAAACAAAGAATTCACAGCTGAGGAATGCCAAATGGCTGAGAAACACCTAGAGAAATGTTCAACATCTTTAGTCATCAGGGAAATGCAAATCAAAACAATCCTGAGATTTCACCTCACACCAGTGAGAATGGCTAAGATCAAAAACTCAGGTGACAGCAGATGCTGGTGAGGATGCGGAGAAAGAGGAACACTCCTCCATTGTTGGTGGGATTGCAGACTGGTACAACCATTCTGGAAATCAGTCTGGAGGTTCCTCAGAAAATTGGACATTGAACTGCCTGAGGATCCAGCTATACCTCTCTTGGGCATATACCCAAAAAAAAAGATGCCCCAACATATAAAAAGACACGTGCTCCACTATGTTCATCGTAGCCTTATTTATAATAACCAGAAGCTGGAAAGAACCCAGATGCCCTTCAACAGAGGAATGGATACAGAAAATGTGGTACATCTACACAATGGAATATTACTCAACTATCAAAAACAACGACTTTATGAAATTCGTAGGCAAATGGTTGGAACTGGAAAATATCATCCTGAGTGAGCTAACCCAATCACAGAAAGACATACATGGTATGCATTCATTGATAAGTGACTATTAGCCCAGATGCCTACATGAATGAAACTCAAGACAGATGATCAAAATGTGAATGCTTCACTCCTTCTTTAAAAGGGGAACAAGAATACCCTTGGCAGGGAAGAGAGAGGCAAAGATTAAAACAGAGACTGAAGGAACACCCATTCAGAGCCTGCCCCACATGTGGCCCATACATATACAGCCACCCAATTAGACAAGATGGATGAAGCAAAGAAGTGCAGACCGACAGGAGCTGGCAGATCTCTCCTGAGAGACACAGCCAGAATACAGCAAATACAGAGGCGAATGCCAGCAGCAAACCACTGAACTGAGAATAGGACCCCCGTTGAAGGAATCAGAGAAAGAACTGGAAGAGCTTGAAGGGGCTCGAGACCCCATATGTACAACAATACCAAGCAACCAGAGCTTCCAGGGACTAAGCCACTACCTAAAGACTATACATGGACTGACCCTGGACTCTGACCTCATATGTAGCAATGAATATCCTAGTAAGAGCACCAGTGGAAGGGGAAGCCCTGGGTCCTGCTAAGACTGAACCCCCAGTGAACTAGACTGTGGGGGGGAGGGCGGCAATGGGGGGAGGGTGAGGAGGGGAACACCCATAAGGAAGGGGAGTGGGGAGGGGGTTGTTTGCCCGGAAACCGGGAAAGGGAATAACACTAGAAATGTATATAAGAAATACTCAAGTTAATAAAAAAAAAAAAGAAAAAAAAAGTTACATCACCCAGGATGATATTTTCTAGTCCCATCCATTAATTTATGAATTTCATGAATTGGTTTTAATAGCTGAGTAGTAATACATTGTGTAAATGTACCACATTTTCTGTATCCATTCCTCTGTTGAAGGGCATCTGGGTTATTTACAGCTTCTGGCTATTATAAATAAGGCTGCCATGAACATAGTGGAGCATGTGTCTTTGTTGTATGTTGGAGCATCTTTTGGATATATGCTCAGGAGTAGTATAGCTAGGTCCTCAGGTAGTGCTATGTCCAATTTTCTGAGGAACCTCCAGACTGATTCCCACAGTGGTTGTACCAGTTTGCAATCCCACCAACAATGGAGGAGTGTTCCTCATTCTACACATCCTTGCCAGCATCTGTTGTCACCTGAGTTTTTATCTTAGCCATTCTGACTAGTGTGAGGTGGAATCTCAGGGTTGTTTTGATTTGCATTTCTTTGATGACTAAGGATGTTGAATATTTCTTTACATGCTTCTCAGCCATTCGTTATTCCCCAGCTGAGAATTCTTTGTTGAGATCTGTACTCTATTTTTTAAATAGGGTTTCTGATTCTGTGGGGTCTAACTTCTTGGGTTCTTTGTATAATGGATATTATCCAAGTTGGTTGGTTGCTTTATTGTCCTAACGACAGTGTCCTTTGCCTTACAGAAGCTTTCCAATTTCATGAAGCCCCATTTGACAATTCTTGATCTTAGAGCATAAGCCATTAGTATTCTGTTCTGGAAAATTTTCCCAGTGCCCATGCGTTCAAGGATCTTTACTACTTTTTCTTCTAATAGTTTAAGTATATCTTGTTTATGCGGAGGTCCTTGATCCACTTGGACTTGAGCTTTGCACAGGGTGATAAGAATGGATCAATTTGCACTCTTCTACATGCTGAACTTTAGTTGAACCAGCACCATTTGTTAAAAATGCTCTTTTTTCCACTGGATGGTTTTAGTGCCTTTGTCAAAGATCAAGTGATCACAGGTGTGTGCGTTCATTTTTGATCTTCAATTCTATTCCATTTACCTACCTGCCTGTCTCTGTACCAATATCATACAGTTTTTGCCACGATTGCTATGAAATACAGCTTGATTTCAGGGATACAGATTCCCCCAGAAGTTCATTTATTGTTGAGGATAGTTTTCCATATCCTGGGTTTTTTGTTATTTCAAATTAATTTTCAAATTGCTCCTTCTAACTCTCTGAAGAATTGAGTTGAAATTTTCATAGTGATTGCACTGAATCTGTAGATTACTTTCAGCAAGATGCCTATTTTTACACTAATAATCCTGCCAACCCATGAACATGGGAAATCCTTCCATCTTCTGAGATATTCTTCAATTTCTTTCTTCAGAGACTTGGAGTTCTTTCAAACAGACCTTTCACTGGTTTATTAGTGTCACACCTAGGTATTTTATATTATTTGTGACTATTATCAAGGGTGTTGTTTCCCTAATTTCTTTCTCAGCCTATTAATCTTTGAGTAGAGGAAGATTACTCATTTGTTTGAGTTAACTTTATATCTAGTCACTTTGCTTAGGTTGTTTATCAGGTTTAGGAGTTCTCTGGTGGAATTTTTGGGGCACTTAAGTATACTATCATATCATTTGCAAATAGTGATACTTTAACTTCTTCCTTTCCAATTTTTTTTTGTCTGATTGCTCTGGTTAGGACTTAGAGTACTATATTGAATGGGTAGGGAGAGAGTAGACAGCCTTGTCTAGTCCCTGATTTTAGTGGGATTGCTTCAAGTTTCTCCATTTAGTTTAATGTTAGCTACTGGTTTGCTGTATATGGCTTTTACTATGTTTAGGTATGGGCCTTGAATTCCTATTCTTTCCAAGACCAAGGGGTGTTGAATTTTGTCAAATTTCTTTCTCAGCATCTAATGAGATGATCATGTGATTTTTTTTCTTTGTGTTTGCTTGTATAGTAGATTACATGGTTGGATTTCAAATATTGAAACATATTTGATCATGATGGATGATCGTTTTGATGTGTTCTTGGATAAGGTTTGTGAGAATTTTATTGAGTAATTTTATATCAATATCCATAAGGGAAATTGGTCTGAAGTTTCTTTCTTTATTGGGTCTTTGTATGCTTTAGCTATGAGCGGAATTGTGACTTCATAGAAGGAATTTGTAATGTTCCTTCTCTTTCTATTTTGTGGAATAGTTTGGACAGTGTTGTTGGTAGTAGGTCTTCTATGAAGGTGTGATAGAATTCTGCACTAAACCCATCTAGTCCTGGGCTTTCTTTGATTGGGAGACTTTTAATGACTGCTTTTATTTCTTTAGGTGTTATCATACTGTTTAGATGGTTTATCTGTTCCTGATTTAACTTTGGTATCTGGTATCTGTCTAGTGTGGCTAAGGGTTTATCTATCTTGTTGATTTTCTCAAAGAATTAGGTCCTGGTTATCTTGATCCTCTGTATAGTTCTTTTTGTTTCTACTTGGTTGATTTCAGCCCTGAGTTTGATTATTTCTTGATGTGTTCTCCTCTTGGGTGTATTTGCTTTTTTTCTTTCCAGAGCTTTTAGGTGTGCTGTCAAGATGCTAGTTTATGCTCTCTCCATTTTTTTTGGAGGCACTCAGAGCTATGAGTTTTCCTCTTAGCACTGCCTTCATTGTGTCCCATAAGGTTCGGAATGTTGTGCCTTCATTTTCATTAAATTCTAAAGAGTTTCTTTCTTTCTTTCTTTCTTTCTTTCTTTCTTTCTTTCTTTCTTTCTTCCTTCCTTCCATCCTTCCTTCCTTCCTTCCTTCCTTCCTTCCTTCCTTCCTTCCTTCCTTCCTTCCTTGACCAAGTTATCATTGAGTAGAGCGTTGATCAGCTTCCATGCGTATGTGGGCTTTCTTTCATATTTGTTGTTATTGAAGAACAACAGTCTTAGTCTAAAGTGATCTGATAAGACACATGGGATAATTTCAGTCTTCTTGTATCTGTTGAGGCCTGTTTTGTAACCGATTATATAGTTAATTTTGGAGAAGGTATCATAAGGTGATGAGAAGAAGGTATATTCTTTTGTTTTAGGATGAAATGTTCTATAGATATCTGTTAAATCCATTTGACTCAAAACTTCTGTTAGCTTCTCTATGTCTGTTTAGTTTCTGTTTCCTTGATCTGTTCATTGATGAAAGCAGGCTGTTGGAGTGTCCCACTATTATTTAGTGAGATGCAATATGTGCTTTGAGCTTCAGTAAGGTTTCCTTTATGAATGTAGATGCCCTTGCATTTGGTGCATAGATATTCAGGATTGAGAGTTCATCTTGGTGGATTTTTCCTTTGATGAATATGAAGTGTCTTTCCTTATCTTTTTTGACAACTTTTGGTTGAAAATTGATTTTATTCAATATTAGAATGGCTACTCCAACTTGCTTCTGCAGACCATTTGCTTGGAAAGTTGTTTTCCATCCTTTTACGCTGAGGTAGTTTCTGTCTTTGTCACTGAGGTGTCTTTACTGTATGCAACAAAAGGTTGGGTCCTCTTTAAGTATCTAGTCTGTTAGTCTATGTGTTTTTATTGGGGAATTGTGCCATTGATGTTGGGAGATACTAGGTACCAATGATTGTTGTTTCCTGTTATTTTTGTTGTTAGAGGTGGAATTATGTTTGTGTGGGTATATTGCTTTGGGTTAGTGGAAATTAGCTTACTTTCTTGCTTTTTCCAGCGTGTACTTTCTCTTCTTGTATTGGAGTTTTCCATCTATTATCCTCTGCAGGGGCTAGATTTGTGGATATTGTGTCAATTTCTTTTTGTCATGGAATATCTTGGTTTCTCCAACTATGTTAATTGAGAATTTTACTGGATCTAGTAGCCTAAGCTGGCATTTGTGTTCTCTTAGGGTCTGTATGACATCTGCCCAGGATCTTCGGGCTTTCATAGTCTCTGGTAAGAAGTCTGGTGTAATTCTGATAGGTCTGTCTCTATATGTTACTTGACCTTTTTCTCTTACTGCCTTTAATATTCTCTGTTTTATGAATTTGGTTTTTTGACTATTATGTGACAAGAGGAATTTCTTTTCTGGTCCAATCTATTTGGAGTTCTGTAGACTTCTTATATTTTTGTTGGCGCCTCTTTCTTTAGGTTTGGGAAGTTTTCTTCTGTAATTTTGCTGAAGATATGTATTAGTTCTTTATTTGGGAATCTTCACTTTCTTCTATACCTATTATCCTTAGGTTTGATCTTTTCATTGTGTCCTAGATTTCCTGTATGTTTTGGGTTAGGAGTTTTTTGCGTTTTGCATTTTGCATTTTCTTTGACTGTTCAGTCATTGTTTTCTTTGTATCTTCTGCTCCTGGAACTCTCTCTTCTATCTCTTGTATTCTGTTGGTAATGCTTGCTTCTATGACTCCTGATCTCTTTCCTAGGTTTTCTATCTCCAGGGTTGTCTCCTTTTGTGATTTCTTTATTGTTTCTATTTTCATTTTTTTCATTTTTTAGATCCTGTATAGTTTCAATTCCTTCACTTTTTTTTTTCTCTCTCTCTCTCTCTCTCTCTCTCTCTCTCTCTCTCTCTCTCTCTCTCTGTATGTATGTATGTGTGTGTTTTCTTGTAATTCTTTAAGGGATTTTTGTGTTTCCTCTTTAAGGGTTTCTGTCTGCTTACCTGTGTTGTCCTTTATTTATTTAAGCAAGTGATTTATGTCTTTCTTAAAGTCCTCTAACATCATCATGAGTTGTGATTTTAAATCAAAATCTTGCTTTTCCGATGTTTTGGGGTACTCGGCGCCTGCTGTGCTGGGGGAACTGGGTTCCGATGATGCCAATTGGCTTTGCTTTCTATTGCTTAGGTTCTTGCCCTTGCCCTTTGACATCTGCTTATCATCTGCCTGTCTTGCTCTCTCTTACAGTGGTTTGACCCTCCTGTAAGCTTGTGTTTCAGCACTCCTGGAGACAGGCTTTCTCCCAGCAGGATCTAGATACAAAGTCACAGGGTCAGCTCTGGGATCAGGCAGAAACTGGGAGGATCCTGACCCAGACTGCTCCTCAGTCCAGAGGGCCCCAGGCAGGTTCCTCTTGGGTCAGGAATGTAAGCAGAAGTGGTGTTCTCACCTGTGCTCTCAGGATCATCTGCATTTCTGATAATCCAGCTCTCTACCCATGGGATCTAGGTCTAGAGAACTGTGTCACAGGGTCAGCTCTTGGCACAGGCCCATCTCTTTCTTTACATTGGGGAAGTTTTCTTCTATGAATTTGTTAAAGATGTTTCTGGCCATTTGAGTATGACAACTTCACTCTCTTCTATTATTCTTAGGTTTGGTCTTATTGTATCCTGGATGTTTTGGGTTAGGAGTTTTTTATGCTTTGCTTTTTCTTTGACTGTCGTGTCAATATCTTCTATGTTATCCTCTATGCATGTGATTCTCTCTTCTATCTCTTGAATTCTGTTGGTGATGCTTGCATCTGTAGTTCCTGACCTCTTTCCTAGGTTTTCCATTTATAGGGTTGCCTTTATTTGTGATGACTTTATTGTTTCTAGGTCTATTTTTAGGTCTTGGAACATTTTTGTTCAATTCTGTCACATGTTTGATTGTGTTTTCCTATATTTCTTGGATGGGATTTGTTTTCTCTTTTAGGGCTTCTACTTGTTTAACTGTGTTTTCTTGTATTTCTTTAATGAGTTATTTATATCCTCCTTAAAGGATTATCTTTATGAGATGGGATTTTAGGTCAGCATCATTCTTTTCAGGTGTATTGGGGTGTTTATGACTTGCTGTGGTGGGAAAGCTGAGTTCTGATGGTGTCAAAGTTGCTTATGATGACTTCTGTTGCTTATGATCTTATGCTTGCCTCTCACCATTTGATTATCTCTGGTGTTACCTAGCGTTGATGACTCTGTGTAGAGCCTGCCTCCTGTGCCTCTGGGTTGCTATAGTTCTTCTGGGGATATGTGGCCCTACTTGAAGCTGATCTCCTGAGAGACTTGCATACTGTTGCCCTGGCTACAGCAGATCTCCTGGGAGTCCTACAGACTGTGTGCAGTGTTGAGAGAGAGGAGGAGACAGGCTGATGTTCCCTGAAGTGGACCAGAAGGAAGATCTAGTTATGGAGTTTTTGGTGGCCTGAAACTTACTATGTAGGCCAGGCTTACCCAAAACTCATAAGAGATTTGTCTGCCTCTACCTCCTGAGTGCTGTGATTAAAGGTATGAGCCACTATGAGCAGCTAAAATTCACCTTTAAAGGACATATTTGAGGTATCCAAGAACCTTCTTTGAAGAGGTTGGCATACAGGTAGAGTCTAGAACCACCTGGGCTGAGAGATATGAGTTGGCCTTAACAGGAAAAAATGATAAAGGAGATGATGAGCGAAGCCTTAAAGATGATTTCACCAAGTGTGTGAAAAAGTCAAGAGAGAATGAAGTCCGAAGAAGCCAGAACAAGTGTTGGGCCTCACCTTGCACCGTTTCTTACAATGGAATATGAAGTGTCTTGCTCCCTGGATAGTACCACTATTGGGAGAGGTGGTAGAAACATTGGGAAGTAGGCCTGGCTGGAGAAAGTGGAACCTATGGGACATGTCTGAACCTCTTAATTGCTCTCAGCCTGATGATCATCATATGCTTTCAGTACAAGATGTTCTCTTTTTTGGCAAAATAGGGTACCAGAATCCCGTGATTGGCATATGGCTTTCAGTAAGGCTGATTCTCCTAACGTGACCATTCCTGACACACTGTTCCCAGGTCCTAATAGAGCCAGCTGTAAATACCAGCACAACAGTTTTGCCTAGTTGCAACTTAATCATTCAGATCAAATGAAGATTTTACATCTGTCAAGCACCTTATGGATAGCATCAGAAAGTTAACTGTTAGCTGTGGTCTCTAGCTCAAATAACTGAGACCTATGGCAAATGTAAAAAAAAAAAAAAAAAAAAAAAAAAAAAAAAAAAAAAAAAAAAAAAAAGCTAAAAAGCTAAAGTTGTGTATTTAGAAATAAGGATAGACAATGACAAAGAAAAAAACTAGTATAGGCATTTCTGTATGACAGACAACGAGGGAACTCTCTAGGGGTACCTTCATCAGAGGCTTGAAACAACTATAAGGGTACCAGCTGACCTCAAAGTAGGAAGATGATGGAAAGATGGATGAAGACATTAAGCAAGGCAATGGAAAGTTACTTCTGGGAATGTACTAAGGGCAGGAAGGTAGAATAGTTCATCTCACATGAAAGAATCTGAACTGTGTTTTATAAGAACAGAGGAGATCCTGGACAATTATAATCATACTCTTCCAGTATTGAGAGTATGAAAGTAAGCTCAAAAGAAGGAGACTGGTAAGTACATTTTTCTAATAGCCTGATAGAGGAAAAGGATTTAATTAAATTAAGATTACAAGAAATTGAAAAGAAAAGAAAGTTGCATAGTATTTTATTGACACAGAGGTCTTTCTCACTCGGTGTATCTCTGTCTCTCTGTCTCTCTGTCTGTCTCTGTCTCTGTCTTTGTCTCTCTGTCTCTCTCTGTCTGTCTCTGTCTCTGTGTGTGTGTGTGTGTGTGTGTGTGATGATATTTAATTTTTAAAATAACTTGACACAGCTCAGTATATATATGACTTTTGGTCATAGTGTTTTATCACAAGAGAAATCAGCCTAGGTCATATATGTATTATGTGCTGATAAACAGGAGTACAGTTTATGAGGTGAGTGGAATGAAAACAAATGATCAAAGGTCTACTAATAATAACATGTATGAAAAAGAAAAATATTTGTTTAATTACATCTGAGGTCTTAAAAGGACATTAAATAACAGCAGCAAAGGAAGAGAAAGA
Source organism: Rattus rattus (assembly GCF_011064425.1). NCBI lineage: Eukaryota > Metazoa > Chordata > Mammalia > Rodentia > Muridae > Rattus > Rattus rattus. The sequence goes on along the minus strand of NC_046167.1, from coordinate 33,441,490 downwards.
AGAGGAAGAAATCAATGTAGAGAAGAACAAGGAAGGTAAAAAGGAGGAAGAAAATAAGGTATTTTGCTTTTTTACTTTTCATAGAATGTACAATACAAAGTTCTACCAGCAGCTCCAGATTTTCACCTAATTCAACTCATTTCATTGATGTTCATTGTTGAATGGTCTAGAAGCTCAATGTATCCTGTTTTGATGGTACATGTGTATGAGTTAAAAGGCAGTGGAGCACCAATGTCTACATGAGTATTAAACAACCACAAACCAAAAGACCAAAGGCTGGGGTTCTTTCTCAAACATTATAATTGTATTTAATGCTATTTGAGGTCATGCAAACAGTAAAGTCTACGTTTTCATGTGCTTCTCCTTACAGGATTCTGTCCCTGTTCAGCCACCCCATGCATCTTCACCAGTGTCTTAGTTAGGACTTTTACTGCTGTTGTGAACAGACACCATGAACAAGGCAAGACTTATAAAGAAAGGCTCAGTACAGTATCATCAAGGTGGAAACATGGTACAGACAGAGCTGAGAGTTCTGAATCTTCATCTGAAGGTGACTAGTGGAATACTGACTTCCAGAAAACTAGGATGAGGGTCTTAAGCTCATGCCTACAGTAAAAGTACCCACTCCAACAAGGCCATACCTAACCCAACAGAGCCCACCTTCTAATAATGTCACTCCCTGATTCAAGCATAGATAAACCATCACAATCAGGTTTGGCTTCTGTATGAAGCACAGGACTGTTTATTTCAATCAATCCTAAGTCTTGGAGCAGGAAGAAAGACAAAGGTAAAATTTTGATTTTCCATTCTCTCTTATCTCAAACTTGATTGTTTAGGCAAGGCTTAAAACAAATGCCAAAAAAGGCTTATTAGAATATTGTAGGGTTCTGTCCTTTTACCATCCAGTTCTCCAAAACAGGTACATACAATTATCCTTTATATGTATTTGGAGCCATAAAGGTGACCTTCAAATGAAACAGTGTTCTAGAAAGCCACTCAGGGTTCTCTGCTGATCTATCCACTCACATTCTCTCATCACTCAGACTAAGAATTCAGTTTCCAACTTTGAGCTCACTCCTTTATTCCAACTAGTAGCTGGCCTCAAATTTCTTCTAGGGGACTGTGGCTTATTTTGCTGCTCATCAAATCTCTGACTATTCTTTCTTTTAATTTTTCACATCCAGTTACAACCTGAGAAACACTCGGTGAGCTACCATATTGTATTTAAAAAGGCTCATTATCTCAGTAGATACAGGAGATTAGAACATACAATAGAGTCCAGTCTCCAAATTATGATTGACCTCTGTATAGGTTGAAGGCCTGAAGCAAACAAAACAAAACAAATCAAGAAGTCCCATCTCAAAGGGAGAAGAGATAGTTTATTCTGGAGCCACATTGGAGTGACTATAATTTGAGTGAATCTGGTTTTTCATATTGCCTTTATGTGAACACTCTAGGATTCTAGTTAAATTTTTTCAATTGTCTTTTGGACTTATATGACATATTTAGTTAAATACTTACATTTGGAGACCTATGAGGATCATTCAGTTTTTATCTGAATGCTGACATCTGCCTTTTGTGCAGAATCCCAGAATCTTGGTACGTTATTATCATTGGTAAAAAAGAATATAGGTATCATTTACTTGGGGATTATTTTATAAATATACAGATCAGTTAAAGACACTTCAGCTCATCACTGATGGTAGCCCAAGGGAATTCATGGCCCAAAACATACCCGATAACTGCAAGAGTGGTCTTCAACTCTGAGCACATCTGCATCTTAGAGATCTCAGCTGCCCAGTGCCTTTTTGTTGTGTTTTATTATTGATCTTCACATCTGTTCCAAAAAGTGGATTTCCAAAAATCTGTAACATGCCCTTCAAAACAAACAAAAACCAACCCCTCAATTAGATTTTTCTAAGTAAAACTGCTTGAAGGCCAAGTTCTTTTCCCTAAAATTTCTTTTTTAGGATAATTGTTAATTTATTATTATTATTCATACATTGAAAGAAATAATGTATCCCTTACAGTATATATAATAATTGGCCTTTCAGATGAGACAAAATATTTGTTTTTTCTAATGTCAGAGATCAAGTAATTTTTATTCCTTTTCATTTTTCAGTCTCCTTTCTTGACTTATTTTTTTGTGAACCATGTATCTGATTAGTTGTAGCAAGCTCGGGCTCAATTTCACCAGATAGAAACATAAGTTTCAGTACCTTTTGTAGTAATTAGAACATAATACTGCTGAGTATTTTTAAAATACTCGTTAAAATATACTTATGAATAAGAAATCCAAATCCCAATACCCTTCAACATTTTAATTACTCAGTGCTGACACAAAACCACAACCCTCACCACAAAGAGGATGAGGTGGAGCCAAATATGAGTGATGATGGCCTAGGAAGAAAGATTAGGGCTACAGTAAATTCCACATACCAAAGTGGTAACAATGTCATGATACTGTTATAGAAGCAAAAACAAAACAAAACAAAACCAACAAAGAGCACTATAAAACAAGGCGCTTCAAAACACATTACTAGAAACATTGATTAGTTCAGTAGAAGTAAAGTGGAGAAACCTACTTCAGGCCTCAGATGCTGGCTGAGAGTATCCTGACCCTTTTGGTGGTGGAACTAGCTGTTTGTTTATACATCAAAAGGAATTACCTGGGCTGGAGAGCCGCTCAGCAGCTAAGATCAGCAGCAGCAGCTCTTCAGGAAGATCTGAGTTTAATTCTGGTATCCATGCTGGGTGGCTCACGAGCACCTGTAAATTCAGCTCCAAGGGATCCTGCACCCTCTTCTGGCCTTTCAGTACATCTGTACACATTTGCATTACACTCTTCTTTTTTTAAAAAGGATGATCACAACGATGGAAGCTCACAAATAGGGAGGACAATAAATGGCTATTAAAATAGCTAAAAATAACCCATGGATTTGGACCTATAACATCCTAAACATTGCACAATATATTCTGATTAGCTAATCAGCCCAACAGGAGATTCAGGGGAAGGTGTATAGCTCCTTCCCAAGAACTTTTGTTCACACTAAAAACTAATATAAATGAAGTCATTTATTTTCCTCTACAGCATTATATGGAAATTTATTTTTGGCCAATAGGACATAAAACAATGAATAAAAATAACTCACTTTTTTCTTTTATCAAGGTTAGAACTGGTGTTTGTTTGGTTTACAGATATATAAAAGTATAAATTTCTAAAACCCTTTGCTTTGGATCCCCACATTTTCCCAAGACTGGTCCTATTGTAAAACAGCATTGTTAAAAGATGTCCAAATCAGTTTTTTTAATCAGCTACACATTTTTACAAAGTAATTAAACTACTCATATATTAAATTCATAATTGGTCTTCCTAGCAATTTACTTACTCACAAGGACAAATTGCTATTGATAAAATTCTCCCACAATAGAAAGTGAAATTGTCCCATGAATTATGAAGAGCCTGTTTCTTGTGCAGCTCTTTAATTGTAGCTGATGGGGCTGCTGCTTCCAATGCTCTAATGCACTTGCTCCTGAATTATTAATGTGTCTCCAACCTCAGTCGCCTGCCACTTGAGCCTCTTCCTTCAGTGTCAAACTTGTATTACAGCAGTCTGGGCCCCAAGACATGACTAGCAAGATTTCAATGTATACTTGTTGTTGTTGTTGTTATTATTATCATTATTACTATTATTATTATATGATACAACATTCAAACAGGCAATATGAAACTTCTTATGTTCAAATTCTCTGGTATCTGAATGAAAAAAAAATAAAAAAAGGAAGGACATGACTCCTCCTAGGTATGGTGGAGAAGTTTATTATAGCTAAACAGAACAGCATACGCAGAGGCAGGAACATCTGGGACAGTCCAGAGTTAACATGACCTGAGCCTGGTCATGTGTGAAGAGGAAGAAGGGGGAGAGCCAGGAGACCAGGAGGGTAAAGGGTAGACTAAAAAGGTGAAAGGGCTGGGTAACCAAAATGGCTGGATTATATAGGACAAGGCACCTGGTGAGAGGCAGTCCAGGCCCTGACCTGGAGAACTTCACAATAGGGAGTGGTGTATCCCAGCCATGTCCTGTAACAGGTAGGAACTGAGAGATGCTGGGAGAACCTAGTGGCCAGATCCACTTTGATATGCTAATTGGGCACATTAGTCAGGCATTTGTCGTGAGTTTGAGACCTAGATGTACCTTAGATGAAATCTGAGAGAAAAAATAATCTTTTTTTTTTTAAAGACTTGGAGAGGATGTAAGCGCAAAAGAAAAAAAAAAAGGTTTTTAGAGCCTGGACTTTTAATTAGGTTGCTCCCAGCTGATCATGGGCTATGCTAGAAGAGGGTTCACTTAAAATAAAATAAAAAAAGCCAACTATCTGCTGGTCCTACCTCCATCTTTTTCGGTTGCTAGGAAGTACATAGAATAGAAGTAGCTACCCCAGGTTTAGTCATAAAGGCACCCTGTGAATGTGGCCCAAAATATCTTATGCAGTGGCCAGGCCATCTGATGGCCTAAGTATCAGATGTTAATACATAGGAGAAAATCAGGTGCCGAATGTAAATTCTACTCTGACTCAAGAGGTAGGAACACAGCTCAGATATCTGCATATCACTGTTTCCTAGGGGTCTGAACTGCTGAGCCAGGAGGTTTACTACCTGAGGCTGAGGATTAAATCACAGTCACCTCCTTGTTTATGCCTAGAAAACTAGAGAGGCCTGGGCCAATCCCAGGGTAACGACAGTTCTGCTGTCTCCAGGGATTTTTCTATTCAGGGTAGGATATGCTATTTGCCAAGCTTGTGAAGGTGAGCTGCCCAGAAAGACATGGGCTACTGAGGGAGTTCAGCTAACTGAACCTGCCTGTTAAATGTGGCCCAGATTAGTCCAGCCATGACTGGAAAATAGATAAAGTAGGCAGTCATTTTTTTTTTTGGGAACACGGTTTCACTATATTTTTTAATATACTTGTTTGTGCTGTGAACAATGGCTGCATAAAACTAATGAAGTCTGGACCCCTGGGTCCTAGTTCCCTTTCTATTCTTAGCACAAGTTACCCAAAGGACATATTTACTTTAGACCCAAATGTCCAAAAATGAATGATGGTCACCCTGATACAAATGGCTGACTTCACTGAGAGAACTCTGTTTCCTCCCTTCATTTTACATATTTTTTCCTCCACTAAATTAATTTTCTTGGATTTGCAATGAGGACTCTTAAGCACAAGGTTAGAAAATGATGAAGAGATGACTCAGAGGTTAAGAACACTGACTGCTCTTCCAGAGGTCCTGAGTTCAATTCCAATCAACCACATGGTGACTCACAACCATCTGTAAAGAGATCTGATGCTTTCTTCTGGTGTGTCTGAGGACAGCCACAGTGTACTCATATACCTAAAAATAAATAAGTAATTCTAAAAAAAAGAAAAAAGAAAAATGATGAAGACTGAAATGAGATTAATCTTTTGAAAGCATGTCTTGAATAATACATTCTACTCTCTGGAGACTCCACTTTCTTCCTCACGTACCTACAAGGAACCTTTTGCCCACCTTTGAAGCTGTCTGAAATGCCTCAAATTGTGACTTCCTCCTGTGTGTCCTGACAGAAATTGTGCCCTGCTTCCTGGCTTGGTTTCTTCATCAAGCCTCCTCTTGGAGAAGGTGTGGCTCTGCTCATACCGCCTTTTTTCTTCACTGCCTCCTATAATCTTTATCCAAACGGAAACGTAATGCGTTACTAATGAATACAATGCTCATCAAAATTAAAAAAAGACATTCACAGGTAGTTTTGAAAATATAGAAAATTCACAGTCTGAATTGTTTTGAGTTTTTATTCAAGTTACATTGATATATTTTGTGTCCTGTAAGGAACCTTGAGTTTTATCTAGTCCTTTTCAGCATCCAGATGTCTGCCCTTCTGTGAGTTGTGCAGGATGTGGTTATCTTAGGATTAGGCCGTGCAGTGGGCTCTAGAAACAGTAAGCTAAGTGTACATGCGATGAGCACATGTAAGAGGACAATACAGCCACTCAATGCATTTTAAGGCTTTTGTATGACATGTGCTACATATGGACCAACAGACTAAATCACATGTGGCAATAATAATTAGATATACACCAACTATAGCCAGAAGGTGAAGAATTGAGCCAATAAATCAGTATATTACATTAGAAATTGTCTTTATAATATCGACAAATTACAGGATACACATAAAATGGCTGGATAATAAATTAACATTCTAGGTTAAATATTATACTTTCAAACATCGTGTTGATAAAGTCTTCTTCACCTTCATCCCTACCCTGCCCCTCTGGTCCCCGCCCTGTAACCTCCTCCCTTTTAGTCTCTTTCCTGTTTTGTGTCCCATGTGACCCTTTGCTCACTGTATTTTCTTCCCATCCCTCTCTTGGTTTCCTCTCTAGGTTTTTAGGCTTTATCCTCATTTACATCTGTTTACATGTTCACCACATTATGTGTATAACAACATGTAATATTGTAAGAAACTTTTACAGGTTATAATCTGAACACGAGCAAAAATATGTAGTTTTATTTCTGAATGTGGATCACCTCATGTAGCATACTTTTCAGGTTCATTTATCTTCCTGAAATCCTTGTTTTTCTTTGGGAATGAATGAAATTCTGTTATGTATATGGAATGTACCATGTTTGAATTATCCATCCATCTGTTGACAGACATGTGAGCACCTTGCCGTCAGAAGTAGAGCGACAATAAATATGGGCGTGCAGGTGCATCCACGGGTAAATTATGCAGCCCTTTGGTGCAAGCCCTGAAGTAGGATATCTGGGCCATTTAGCACCCCTCAGCTCTTAGGAACTTTATTTTCCTTCCACCTTTGTTTCTCTTTGCTCATATTTCTGTAGAGAGCTCAGAACCACTCAGTGGTGGTTCCAACCCTGTCAAGTGACATGTACTATAGAAGCTGCTGACCAGTCTTCAGAGGCTGGCTGGGAATTCCAGATGCAAACTATTGGGTGGGTTCAAAAGGCACCTGCCCACCCTGAGTCCAGTTGACCACCTCTGGTTAAGCATCAGTGAACTCAGAAGCTGGACCAGTCCATTCACCATAAATTTCCTTCTTGTTCACAGCCTTCTCAGCAGCAGCATGACAGGAGACTTGGCGTCTCTAAATTTATATTCTACATCCAGTTAGTTCATTGATACCATTGTATGCAAGCAGGCATGGCAGAGAAATCACTGAAATGGCTGTTCTGTTAGGGGGAAGGTTTTTACAGTAAATCAGAAAGAGAAGATCTCCAGAGGCATCTGAAAAGTCCAGAGCAGAGAGAGAGAGAGAGAGAGAGAGAGAGAGAGAGAGAGAGAGAGAGAGAGAGAGAGAGAGAGAGAGGAGAGAGAGAGAGAGAGAGGCTAGAAGCAGGAGAATAAGAGAATGAATAGTGGAGATAGAGAAAAACAAGATAATGAAAGATCAAGACATGAAGAGTCACACTGAGACAGCAAGAAATCAAAAGGATAGCAAAAGAGAGAGAATAGCAAGAATAGGTGTAACCAGGTTATAGGTAGGATGAATAGCTGTGGGGAGGGAAGACCAGGAGACGGAAGGAGTTTAGGGTGGTAGAGAAGGATATGGGAAGGGCCATGATGTTAGAGTGGGGGCTTTGAAATGTATATAAGTTCTTATGAATTGGAACTGAGAAGCCTGGAGGCTATCATGCACTTTGATATGTAACCTTTGGGGTGACAGAAACTTGTTTCATAAGTTCCTAAAGAATGCACTTTTGTGAAGATTAATAGTATTCATTCTTCAGGTCTCATGGGGCATTAAAAATATTAGTTTTATAAGTTATTTCTGAGGACCAATCCTTACATTAAAAGACATTGAAGAGCTGGAAGAGTTTTTAGGGATTCTTTGGTGTGACGGCAAAGGATGGGGAGGAAAGGGGCCAAAAGACAGAGAGGAGCAGCTACAGAAAGTCATGCCATTTGGCCTTAGGCTGGTTTGGAGGCACAGGCAAACAAGCAGTCACAAGAAGAGAGGGAGTTTTAGAAAAAAGTGAAGCCCCGAGTGCCAGGGAAAGCCTTCTTAGACTCTGGCCAGTGCCTAAAAAACAAAACAAAACAAAAGTGATAAGTGTAAGGAAAGCAAACATTACACAGGCCAACAGATCCTCACGGAAGGACTGGAGTTGGCTGCCTGCAGGAGGAACTGGGAATTCTGTTATGAAAAACTGTATTACATCATTATCCCATGAAGTGGTTCCTTAGCCAGGTGATTGGCCTGCCCAACTATACTAAGAGAAGACAAGGATAGGTAGATTCCATTTTTTTTACTGTAAATAACAGTCACACAAAAGGTGCAGGCAGACCTGGAACAGCAGGTGTCTGTTGAGAAGCTCCAGACAAAACAGCAAACAACAACAACAACAACAACAACAACACTATTCTAATGACACTCCCTAGCCACACATGTGACTCACTTTTGCCTCTATTTTCAGTTGAAAAATAGATTCAACAATATAGCTAATTCTTTCAACATGTATGTACCTATTCAACTTTAACTTTAAAAGAAAATGGGTTACATTATTAATGACCAAAGTGGAGATGGAATCAAATTTTAACTATGTATACAGAAGACAACAGTGATCCCCAACTCCCATCCTCTGCACAGTGCCCAGGGACAAATTAAGCTTCTCGTCATTCTCTTAGTAGGAAATGAAAAGTTGCCAAACTGTGCATAAATTACCAAAAGGCAACACATCCAGTTGTAATCCATCCTATTGCTCTGAGGGGCATAAAGTGGGAGTTGGTTCATTACTGTGGCTGCTGCACTCCATAGAGAACTGGAAAGCTCTTAGCTGCTCCACCAACTCTTCCGTTGTCCACATCTGTTTGTTTGTCACATTTGAACTTACTTGATTGAAACATATATAACCTGTCATCTGGAAGTTAACTTTAAAACAATTTTCTTTAAAAGAATCACTTTAATCCAGACTGGCCTTTTCTGGTGGAATTTAGAAATTAGTTTCTGTCTAAACCCTGATATCAAGAAATGCTGGAAATGCTAGCGTAAGAGTCATTACCACTTTGATTGAATTGTGTTGACTGTTTTGCAAAAAATGCTAGAAAATAAAGAGCAATTAAGAAACAAAGCAAAATGAAACAAAGTGAAATGTAAGACCCTGCAGACAGGGAGGGCACAGGGAGCAATGTGGCTGACCATTAGGATGAGTCTTCTTCACCTTCCAGAGTGCCCGGAGCTCTTATCCTTTGGGAAGGTTCTACAAAAGTTTAAGGTAATACAAAAATAAATGTATTTTTCTTCAGGCAAATATTAGAGGACGAAACCCTGAACACTGAAATTGAGAATTTTGTGATATCATGGTAATTAAAACATTTTCAAGTTTCCCAACTATGAGTATATGTAGAGGAAAATCATTAAAAACAAAGGAAATAGAAATTATTAGTTGAAAGTATGTGGAATATTACTATTATTTTTTGTTGTTATTATTCTTACTTTGAAACACTATGTCTTTAGGTAGCCCTGGATATTCTGGAACTCTATATGGAGGCCAGGCTGCCCTCAAATTCAGAGATCCTGACAACCTCTGCCTTCCAATTGCTTGCAAAGGCAAGCATAGTAAGGCATGTTTAAGTATATCCAGTTACTATTCTATGATTTGGTCATTGAAATGTATTGACTCTGTCGTCAGGACTAGAACCTATCAACATGTAGAGACAGAAATTAGTAGAAAGGATGGTTTTTATTTAATTCTAGTATTGGGAAAATGGAATAGCGCTTAAGTGGTTCTTAACCTGTGGGTCATGACTCCTTGGGTTACATATCAGATATCCTACATATAAAGTATTTATATTACGATTTGTAACAGTAGCAAAAATTACAGCTATGAAGTAGTAATGAAATAATTTTATGGTTGGGAGTTACCACAACATGGGGAACTGTATTAAAGGGTTCCAGCACTAGGAAGGTTGAAACCTACTACATAGAAAAGACTCATAGTGCCAGTGGATTGGTGCACTGGTTAGCAGTGCTTCAGCAGCAGCCTGATGACCTGAGTTCAATTCCCAGGACCCACAGTAGAAAAGAAATGATTTTGGCCTATGACTTCCACATGAACACCCACATTCACACATTCACATCACATTCAACACACACACACACACACACACACACACACACACACACACACACACGATAATAATGGTGGTGATGATAACAATACCACATTTCAAAAGACATTCATTTTCAAGTTCTCAGGAACTCTTGTAGGTGGAAGATTCTCGAGCCTGCAGAAACTAGTTTCTGAACTTGGGGGAAGTTCCCATATGTTCAAGAATTTGTAGGGCAGATACTTTCTCTTTCTTTTACTTTGAAATTCTTCTTCAAAGTCAACTACCTGCGTTGCTGTAAACACGCTAATTCTGAAAATGAATAATGGTCATAAATTTAAAAAGGAGAAGGTATAGATGTATGTCCCTGGAATTTACAGCTCATATGAAAAGCACAGGCTAACACAGAATCAGGTGAAAGGTAGGAAGAGGCATTAGCACAAATTTATTTACACTGGCTCTCAAAACCCAGCAAACACAAATCTAGTAAAGTATAGGTCCTTTTTCACAATTTATTCTCATTTTTCTCTCTGTATTTAAAAACCACGTTCATTTATGCATGAACACAAAGGCATGTTGTAGAGGTCAGAGAACAACTTGCTGGGTGGTTTGTCTGCCTCCATCATGTGTGTCCAGGGACCAAATTCTGGTCCTCGGGCTTGGTGGTAAGTGCCTTTACAGTCTGAGTCGTCTTACCAGGCCCGGCTGTAAGTTTTTTTCTGTTCGTTACATCTCAGCGTTCTTCATGTAGAGACTCCACAGGTGAGTGTTCAAACCAGGGATTCCACTTGCTCTTTAAGCGCATTCTCTTTGGTCCTAGAGGGACAAAGGATCAGAGCCTGCTTCCTGGCAGCCCTAGTAATTCAGGTTCACCCACCCATCCTTCAGTGAATTAAACTAGCCATACTAAGAGCAGACAAAGGATGCATGTTCAACATGGGTTCACTGAGAAGAAGGATAAAGAGATCCAGTGAGACCCAACTTCCCTGTCCAGGAATTAGCATGGGGTTTGGGTTCAAGAAGGCTAAGTTAGGCATGGCCTAGCAGTTCCAGTCAGGTGGTGGGTCCATTCATCACTGTCCTGACTCTAGTCAAGGTGGTCTGACCAGCTGCCAGCACTGTGTGAAAGCTTCTTTCCAGAAGAACAAATCCTGGTGCCCTCTGGATGGCACCAGAACCCTGCCTTTTCCTTCTCCCACCATGAGAATCCTGAAGGAGATTCCAATTCCTTAGGGTGGGAAACTGTTCAAGAGTCTGACAGTCAAAATATCTTTAGATATTTTCGTACGTGTCAGCTAGTTACATTGCATACCCACCTCTCTGCCTTTTCTTCTGATATTCTGAAATTGCATATCCTTGTACCACTGAAATGCAATTTAGTTCATAAGTTTCAGAAACTAAACATGACACTAAAGCTTGGGAGGATACTCTCATGACCAAAGAAAAGAATTCAGGGGGAAACAATTTGCTTTGTTGCTGTTTCTCAACTACCCCAATCACTTTCATCATGAAAGACCTCTGTCAACTCTGTACTAAGATAAGAAGAATTGAGGGGTTTTTGGGTTAGTGGGACACATGGTAATTTTGTGGCTGAGACTCAGTATAGTGAACACCTGACATTTTCATCATCTAGAAATTTATCCCCATAAGAAATGAATTTTTTAAAAAAAATAGCAAAAGCAAGGACTAAAATAGTGTTTACAAATGCTCTTGGGAAAGAAGTCTCAGGAAGGACTGAAATCTTCTGTTATTCAGTTTACTTGATTTTTTACATGCAATATGTTGTGATCGTTTTCCTCTCCCCTAATTGTTCTAGATCCTCCCCTAGCCCCATACCCATCCAATTTTATGTTTTTGTCTCCTCTTAAAACAAACAAAACAAAAAATAAGACAACCCCCCTTTTAAAAACACACAAAAATGAAAATAAAAATAAACAAAAATACCAATAAGACAGAAAGTGCCCAAAGTAAAATGAGACAAAAATGTGCATAAATATTTTTGAGTTCATTTTGTGTTGACCAACAACTTCTGGATATGGTGCTTGCCCTGAAGTGGAGCTAATGTATTCAAAGAGAAGCCGCTGGAGAAAACGGTTTTTCTTTGCAAGTGGTCCTTAATTGTAGATAACTTTTTTTTTGTAGGGATTGGAGCCCATGTTCTCTTTCTCAGCACTGGGACCCCATCTGGCTTGAACAGAGGCCCTGTGCATGCTGCCACAATCTCTGGGAGTTCATATGTTCTTCAGTCTTAATATTTCTGGAAGCTCCTTTTTCCTTGAAGTCAAACATAACCTCTGGCTTTTATCATCTACCATCCCCTCTTCTGCATAGATCTCTGAGCCTTGAGGGGAGGGCTTTGATGAAAACATTTAAGACTGAGTGTTCCCGATTCATTCTCATTCTGTTCCAAATTCATTCTCTCTTCTCTCTCTCTCTCTCTCTCTCTCTCTCTCTCTCTCTCTCTCTCTCTCTCTCTCTCTCTCTCTCAACATTGCCCAGTTGTGAGTATCTGTGTTAGATTACCATCTACTGTAATGAAAAGCTTCAGGACTAAGCAAGCACTGGTCACTTATATAGAAATATGCCATTAAGAATCAGTTTATTGCTATTTTCCTTTAGCAGAACAATAGTATTAAGTTTTCCCCTAAGTCCATGTACTACCTAGTCTCAGGTTTTTAACCACTGTAGCAATGTTAGGTATGAGTTTCTTCTTATGTAATGGGCCTTAAATCCATTAGAAAGTGGTCGGTTACTCCCATAATGTTTGTGCCACTGTTGTGTGAATATACCTTGCAGATAATTCACTGTGGTAGGTTGTATCTGAGGGATATGATGATTATCTTGTCCTCTGGTTGTAAACATAGTACCTTCAATACCATGAAGGCTAGACAGTACAGATAAAGCTTCTAGTTAGGCACCAACTTGACTTCTCCTTGTTTGATGACATATGTAAATGTTCTCTTCAACATTAGGAACTTACCATCAAGATGTAGAAAGCAACCTTGGTAATAGACTGTGATGTTGGGGTTTCCACAGGACCTTTTATGGTCTATTGATAAGCTATAACCATAGCTTGATAAATTATAACCATTTTGACACCAGAAATTTTACTTGGTAGCATAAGATGTCTAGTTGGGGCAGTGTCTCCTCTATTATTTGGTGACTCGATTTAGATTTCTTTATATGTGTATTATTTTTAAAAGCTTCTCTGATAGTAGGTTTCATATTTTTAAAAAGTTCTTTAGTGTTAGTTGTCTTTCTGAATAGTCCCACCTTTACCCTTCTCCAAAACCCTTTCTTTTTAATTCTTTTATTTTAGTTTTTCCTTTATCTCTCCATAACAATATATTCTATTTTCCCATCCTTGGGAATGTTTAGAATTGTGATACCTTTTTATGGGTTTTTCTTTAATAAGTATGTAGTGTCTTTTTCTATTTATTTTTCTGAATAGTTGTGGTTTGAGGACTATTTTGTCAGATAATAAAATGGCTACACCTATTTCCTTCTTGGGAACATTTGCTTGGAATGTCTTTTTTATATTTGTTTACTCAGGGTGATATCTATCTTTAATGGTGAGGTGTATTTCTTAGATGTAGTAGAATGATGGACTTTTCTGTTTTTCTAATCCAATCTCTTTTCTTTTTTATTGCAGAATTGAGAACTTTGATATTGAGAACTATCAAAAAGCAGTATCTTTTTAACTTCTGTTATTTTGTTGTTATGATGTAGGATCCCCACCCACTTGATTTACTGTTCTGAAATTATTTATTCCTTATGTTTTTCTTAAATGTGGTTATGTTCTTTAGCCTAAATTTTTCTTTAGCATCTCCTATAGAACCGAATAGATAGAAATTACTTAAGTTTTGTTTTTATCATCGGATATTTTTCTCTCTCCATGTATTGTGATTGATAGTTTGCTGGGTAAAGTAATCTGGGCTGGCATCTGTGATATCTTAGAATTTCTAAAATATCTGTGTAGGTTCTTCTGTTTTCCAGAGTCTCCACTGAGAATCAGGTGATTCTAATGGGCTAATTTTATCTGTTACTTGGTCCTTCCTATGTTACTTTTTTCCCTTGAAGGTTTTAATAGCCTTTCTTTGTTCTGTACATCTAATATTTTGATAATCAGATGTAATAGGAATTTGTTTTCTGGTCCTGTCTATTTAGTTTTATGTTTAAATTTCCCAAATTTTCTAAATGTTTTTTCTCTTTTTTCTGTTAATTTATTTTTTTATTCACTTTACATCCTGATTTCAGCTCCCCCTCTCATCCAAGTCCTCCCCCACACAGTCCTCCTACCTCCCCTCTCCTTCTCTTCTGATGCTTGAATTCTTAGAGTTAACATTTTATTTGACTGAGTTATCAATTTCTTCTCGATTAACTTCAATACCTGAGATTGATTCTTCCATGTAGTAAAATCTGTTGGCGGTATTTACCTCTGAAGTTTTGTTTGACATCCTTAATATCTATGTCCAGTTTTACTTAAGTTTCGGTTTTCTTTAATGATTCTGCTTCTTTGTTAAATTCTATTTCAACTCTTGAATTATTTTTATTACTTTATTCAACTGTTTGTGTTTTCATGGACTTTATTAAAAGATTTATTCATATCCATCTTAAGGTTTCTGAACATATTCATAATTGCTATTTTGAAATTCTTGTTTTATGTGTCAGCTGCATTAAATTTCTCAGGGCCTACTATAATAGAGTTATTGACTTCTGATGGAGGCATATTGCCTTGTCTATTTATGTTTGTTTGTGGCTTTTCTGAGTATCTGAAAATATGATGCTTGAGGTGTTTCTTGATGTCAATATCCTATCTTTCTTTGTTGCTGGTGGTGGTAGTGAGGTGTTCCATTCTTTGGTTGTTGTTGCCCTCTCTGGATCCTAGGCAAGTGTGGTGTCTATGAGATTAATTCATGGTAAAGAGTGCATCTACTGGTTGGTGGGTGACAGAAATAAATGGAGATGAGCTAAGAGGAAAGTTTGAAAGGAACCTCAAGAGTAAGGGATTCTAGGGAGGATCAGGGTACATACAAAGAGGTAAAGTCTACAGGGAATAGAGGTAGGGTGAGAAAGAGAGCTCATGAAAACAGGCTGACAGAGGTCAAAAATATGTCTGGAGAGGCAGAGATGAAAGAGCTAGGGGGACTCTGTGTCTGCATCACAGGGAATGGAGGTGGGATGAGAGGAGGAGTTTCTATCTATAAGATGCCGGAGGACTAGGAATAAGTCTGGAGAGAGTATAATTGAGGACAGGAAGTATAGTGAAAAT
This sequence comes from Rattus rattus, assembly GCF_011064425.1. Lineage (NCBI taxonomy): Eukaryota > Metazoa > Chordata > Mammalia > Rodentia > Muridae > Rattus > Rattus rattus. The sequence continues at coordinate 33,426,113 of NC_046167.1, read as the reverse complement.
TGACTACCTGAGTCCCAGCCCAGTGGGGCCATTGGAGTCCTAGTAGAAAGTGTTTCTGTAGACCAGAGGCACAAACACAAAGTACTGGAAGTGGCCTTGAAAAGAAGGTTGACAGGAACCATGAAAAAAGAGCTAAGCTAGGTCCACTCCAAGAGTTGGACTCTTACTCGGTTTTTAAAAATCAGAACTCCTCCTTTCTTACCACAAAAACCTGCTCAAACAACTCATTCTTTACTTCAAACTTTATTCTAACATGGTCAGAGTTCCATGATTTCCGTAGTTCAGGTTCCACTAAAATCCTGCCATAAATTTCCTTGTTGATGAGATTATGGATACTTTAAAAAAATCTAATAGGAATAAGTTAAACTTAACTATTATCCTTAATGTCCTTCTGGGTTACTTCGCATTCCCATCTAGTAAAAACACCTCAGATTCCCTGGAGAGAATTTCTCAATGTTCAGTGTTTCCAGGGATCACTGACTTTTCTATTTCTAGGACTAAAATGGCTTGTACTTAAGTGATTATTGCATTCTCCTTGAACTAGCTCCGGATGTGTGAACATAACAGATAGCGAGAACTGATGAACATCATGACGGAACTACTAATAAATAGGCATTTTGTTAGACTGTTCTTTTCTTCCTTGTATACGTTTTGTTAGAGTTGCAGCTAAGCAAATTGTCTACTAAACGTACAATGAACAAGTAACATTGTGCTATATTCATATGATGGAACATTTTGCAACAAAACCATATGTTAAAATAGCAATATAGATGAATTTCTGAACCTAATTTTAGATGAAAGAAGGCATATCACCCTATTGAAACTATTTCAAACAGCAGACACCTTCAGGGAAAGGGAAACATCATGACTGAAGAAAGGTCAGTGGGAGGTTTCCATGTGCTAACAATGTTCTCTTCTTTGAGCTTGATGGTGCCTCATGAATGTTTTCCTGTGAGGAAATTCATTCAGTTGGATGGATATTATGCAAGAACACTTTCACTGTGTGTGGTGCTTTAACAGAAAATGTTACTTAAGAAGGCTAGGAATGTGCCAGCTCACATTGCCCATAGTCTCAATTGTCCAGCAGGCTGACACAGGAAGATTGGTTAAGGTTAAGTATCTGGGGCAAGTCATGGACAAATAGGTACTCATCTCTCAGAAAAGTAGAGGGGAAAGGAGATCCAGAGGGAGAGGGGAAGAGAGAACAAGAAAAGGAGCAGGATAGGGAGTGAGAGGAGATGATTTATGACTTAAAAGTAATCACACACACACACACACACACACACACACACACCATTTAGAGTGTACACGCCATAGTACATGGAGTCAGAAGATAGTTTGGTAGAGTTGGTCTTCACCTCTCAACTTTATATGGCTTCTAGGAGTCAAACGCTTGCAGAACAGAACAAGTGCTTCACATTGTGAGCCATTTCACTGGAGATGGTTCAGCAGTTAAGAGCACTGACTGCTCTTCCACAGGTCCTGAGTTCAATTCCCAGCAACCACATGGTGGTTCACAACCATCTGTAATGGGATCCGATGCCCTCTTCTGGTGTGTCTGAGGACAGCAATGGTGGACTCATATAAACAAAAGAAATCTTTTAAAAAATCCTCACAAATTAAAAATAAAAGACTTAGACTTAAGTAGAAAAAAGAGAATTCAATGAATTCAATAGGACAGGAACTTAACTCAGAGCAACTTTTATGAAGCTGGCTGTATCCTTTTTTTATACATCTCACAAAAGCATTCAAATATATTTAACTGTAATACCAGCACATTTAAACGTATTAAAATTGTCAAAAATTCTATCAAAATCATAGTCAAAACAAAATGCAAATCTTACCTTTTACAATGTGGAGAGATCTCTCTCTCAGAGTCATATTTGCCCATGACCAGAGACTACAAATAGGTCTTATGAAGCTCCAGCCCTCTTTCACGTAGAGTGGGAGTACAGGCCCACGTCTGGAGATTTTAGACTGTGTAGACAGGGCTCAACAGATGAGACTAGTCAACAGGTGTAGAACCCATCCTAGGCCTGAGGAGCAAGGAACTTGTGCACAAAGCAGGGCAGTCTTGCTAAAATAGAAATGCCCACACTGACTCAAAACTTCAGGTCTGATTTTGGATTCACTTCTGGCTTGTCAGCCCAGGCCCCTGTGATTGGCTGATTTCATCCTTTCCAGGCTTCACTCAACTTTCAGGCCCAGCATATTAAGACCTAAGCATCTCTACAGGAAGTGGCTTTCAGCAGGTATGTCATTTGAAGTTGTAGCTTGTCCTGCCACCCTCACCTTCTGTCTGCTATGAAATGTGTAGCCCTTGGCAATACTCCAAGCCACCATAATGTCATGCCTGACCAAGGTTCCAAGATGAATGGAGATAAGAACTATAGACTGGAACCTTTGACACAAAATAAATCTTTCCACATCCATATTGTTCTGTCAATTATTTTGTCAATCACGAAATTCTAATTAGTACATAAAATAGTAATGTGGTTGCTCTTATTAAGACTGTACCTTTCTTTCATCTTTGGGATTAGTTTGCAGAGGGAATTTGGAAAAGTTTGGAGAAGTGAGTTAGAGGAAATTTAGAATGACCTAAACAAATGCTTGACTCTGGTTTGGAGCTCAGAGGTTCAGAACATAATAGAAATGGGGACATTTCTGTACTCAAAAGGTTTTAGGTGAGAGGGAGAACTCTACTGGGAATTTGACTAGAGGCCAGGCACCTTTCAGCAATCAACATTCATACCTTTTCCCTGTCTTCAGCCTTCATATATGACTGGTTTTCAAAGTGATTACTTAGACAATATAGTGAAGAAAATTTCAAAACAGCATAGTGTTTAAGCTATAGCATTGTTTTTTATGCCAATTGCTTCAAACTAGGCTTAGAGTGAGAATCAGAAGTAAAAGCTAACCAATTTAAAAGACATGCAGTTTGACCTGAAAAGGATCTCATTCAAAGGTTTGGAGCAGGCTGATGTTAATGTGTCTCCTGTTGTTTATTTGTTGTTGTTACTGTTTGTATGGTACTAGAATTGAACTCAAGGTCTTATATGTGTCCATGTCTCTTATCTCTTCAAAGAGCAAGTTATTTGGCTGGGAATTTAGCTTGGTGGTAGAGCCTGTCAAGATTGAGGCAGTAGGTCCAATACCAGTACTGAAGAAGAAAAAGAAGTGAGAAAAGGAGGAGGAGGAGGACCAGGGGAGGAAGTCAAAGAGGAAGGGGAAGGGGGAGGGGAAGCGGAAGGAGTTAAGTACTTTGCATCAGAACAAAAGATGTGTAGTAAGAGACTATACTCAGTACTTGAAGCTAAGGCAGGATAATTGCCCTACTTCTAGGCCTGGGCTGCAAAATGACATCCTGTTTCAATAAATACCAACAAAGTAATTCCTTGAGGGTATCTCAGAAATTGCTCATGCCTCAGCCACCAAGACAAGCTCAAGAGTGTAAATGTTTTGATTCATTTAAAGGATTTCCCTTCCAAAGACAAATTCAGGTTACCTAGTGAAGAGATGCAGGTAACCTGCCCCAGTGGAATCCTGCACTCTTTGTCCCTGCGCTGAGCCCAAACGACCTCGTTCCCTTCCCCAGTGTTCCCCCTAGACCCCAGTGCAGATGCCTCTGCCTTTGAAAAGGGCAAAGTGCAGCCCAAAGTCTCATCATCTATCCATGGCACAGAACATTGCACTCCCCTTTTGTGATAATTCTAACTGCTAGCACCTTCTCAGTACAGATGGCTCTTGCCTTTGAAGGAGGCAGGAGTTAGTATCCTTGAAGTGATAAGGTCCCCACTCTTGAGCTATGGGAAAGAGGCAAATAAGTGTTCCCAAACAGCTGTGACCTTTTTGTAAAACACGCTGGCCTCTGATAATGGAATGAGTTACTTTTTACAAGGTCAAAAAGGTCCTTCTCCAGCTGCGCAATTCTGCCTCTCTGTCTGAATAAAAGCTATCAGCTTTGAAGGACAGCACTCCTTCACCCCCTACCCAATCATGTAATGCCAGAGCTGGAGAGCTCCAGCTTATGCACTTTTGTAGTAGGATATGATGATTTTTTTAATTTCCCGTTTCTTTTTTTTCTTGCTTTTCACTTCTGATTTTGTTAATTTGGATAGTTTCTCTGTACCCTCTAGTTAGTCTAGCTAAGGGTTTATCTATCCTGTTGACTTTCTCAAAGAACCAGCTTTTGGTTCTGTTGATTCTTTGTATCATCCTTTTTGTTTCTATTTGGTTGATTTCAGCCCTGAGTTTGATTTTTCCTGCCATGTACTTTTCTTTGCGTGTATTTGCTTATTTTTTGTTCTCCTGCTTTTAGGTGTGCTGTCAGAGAAAATGCAAAATGCAAAAATCTTCAAACTCAAAACATCCAGAAATCCAGGACACAGTGTGAAAATCAAACCTAAGGATAATGGGTATAGAAGAGAGTGAAGACTCCCAGCTCAAAGGACCAGTAAATATCTTCAACAAAATCATAAAAGAAAACTTCCCTAACCTAAAAAAAGAGATACCCATAGGCAGACAAGAAGCCTACAGAACTCCAAATAGATTGGACCAGAAAAGAAACACCTCCCGTCACATAATACTCAAAACACCAAATGCACAAAATAAAGAAAGAATATTAAAAGCAGTAAGGGAAAAAGGTCAAGTAACATATAAAGGCAGACCTATCAGAATCACACCAGACTTTTCGCCAGAAACTATGAAGGCCAGAAGATCCTGGACTGATGTCATACAGACCCTAAGAGAACACAAATGCCAGCCAAGGCTACTATATCAGTAAGATTCTCAATTACCATAGATGGGAAACCAAGATATTCAAGACAAAACAAATGTACACAATATCTTTCCACAAATCCAGCCCTACAAGGGATAATAAATGAAAAACTCTAACACAAGGAGGGAAACTACACCCTAGAAAAAGGAAGAAATTAATCTACTTTCAAAAAAACTAAAAGACGATAGCAACACAAACATACTTCCACCTCTAACAACAAAAGTGACAGGAAAAAGCATTCATTGGTTCCTAATTTCTCTCAGCATCAATGGACTCAATTCCCCCAATAAAAAGACATAAACTAACAGACCAGATATGTAACAAGCATTTTGAACAAACACCTCAGTGACAAAGACAGTCACTACCTCAGAGCAAAAAGACTGGAAAACAGTTTTCCAGACAAATGGTTTCATGAAACAAGCTGGAGTACCCATTCTAATATCGAATAAACTTTTCAGCAAAAAGTTATCAAAAAATGGTAAAGAAGGACACTTCATTCATTAAAGGAAAAATTCACCAAGATGAACTCTTTCTAACCTGAATATATATGCTCCAATTGCAAGGGCACCTAATTCATCAAATAAACCTTACTAAAGTTCAAAGCCCACATTGAACCTCACACAATAATAGTGGGGGACTTCAACAACCCACTGTCATCAATGGACAGATCAAGGAAACAGAAACTAAACAGAGACACCGTGTAGCTAACAGATGGATTTAACAGATATCTATAAAACACTTCATCCTAAAACAAAAGAATATACCTTCTTCTCAGCACCTCATGGTACCTTCTCCAAAATTGACGATATAATCGGTCACAAAACAGGCCTCAACAGATACAAGAAGATTGAAATAATCCCATGCATCCTAGCAGATCACCAAGGTCTAAGGCTGGTCTTCAATAACAACAAAAACTACAGAAAGCCCACATACACATGGAAGCTGAACAACTCTCTACTTAATGATAACCTGGTCAAGAAAGAAATAAAGAAAGAAATTAAAGACTTTTTAGAATTTAATAAAAATGAAGGTACAACATACCCAAACTTATGGGACACAATGAAAGCACCAAGGGCACAAATGGCCCTGGCCCAGCTCTCTGGAGGACATCTAGTTCTGAGCTATATCTGTTGACTGGTGATTAACTGCCTCTTTGGAAGAGGAGAGATTTGCACACTTTGTGGTATTTCCAGGAACCGTGCTATGTGACTCCCAAGGGCTATCTGGGCTGGAGTATTGCCTGAAAGTGCCTCCTCAGTATCTCTGAGTGTGGAAAATAATGCAGCAGGACTGGTGACTCCCAGCAGCTGCATGGATGGATAGTTTTATCCTGGGCCTGCAACTTTGTTTAAACTTTACGTTTCTGGGCCTCTGCTTTGGAGTCTTTCAGTAGGGTGTCAATTCTTTTAGGCCAAGATACATACACCAAGGGTGATATAGCTTAGTCATATATAGATTTATTTTAGTTTGGGAGATTTCCCATAACATTTCCAGAGAGCTGCATTAGTTCATGTTTCTCACAAAAGATCCTTAGCACCACTACTGCTCCCCAACCCAGATACACTGTTGTTATTTTTTTGAATGCTAGCAAAAACTATTTCCACATGTCTATGGTCTGAAGTCTCAAGCAGTGACAAAAAAAACAAACAGGAGCACATCAGTTTCCATGTTTCAGACACTGAGGTTTTGGGATTAGGGGTCTAATTTTGAATACTCCATTGCCTAGAGTCCATCCAGTACACAAGAAATGAGTCTCAACTACTCCAAAACATGTGGCTTGTGTTCTTTGTCAAAGAATTTGACTTTCCTCTAGAATAAATGGTTTAAAATAAGGTGCTTACAAAATTCCCACTAAAGCTGGTGTGGAGCTCTTGCTTCTCATCTCAGTACTGGAGGCTGAGCCATGGGCTAGCCTGGGATATATAGCAGGCGCCATCTCAAAGGAAAAGGTGTTCTAATAGTGAAAAGACATCCTCTCTTCCGAGGTTCAGTTTCTTCGGAAAATGAAGGAGTTGAGTCAGAGTCCGCCTTTTCAGCAGGCCACTTCAAAGGGTGTGTGGTGACAGCAATATAAATTCTCTAATATGAACCCTAGCAGAGAAAGGCAGGGGATAGGGCGAGACCTAGAGAAGTGACTGTGAAAAGTCAGCGGGGAGGGCTGTGACTTTGAACAAGCCAAGGCCAAGGTAAACCATCAAACATAAAGTCCTGAAAGTCTATTCTGTTTTGCTTTGTTTTTGAGGCAGGGGTTTCATGTAGCTCAGACTGATCTCAACTTTTCTATGTAGCCAGTGATGACCAGGAACTCCTGATCCTCCCTGCCTCAGCACCACACCTCAGTTTATGCAGCAGTGAGGTGGAGCCCAAGGCTTCATGCATGCCAAGGGCACTCCAGCAGCTGAGCTCTGAGAACTCTACCACTGAGTTACCATCATAACTGTCTTAGTCTCCTCTAAGAATATGATTGTGTCACTCACCCAACGTCACACTTGCTGTGAGCTTAAAACACATTTAAATACCATTTATTAACTTATAAACTATAAGAAAAGTGAGACAGGCCCATTAGAAAAGGAAGACATGTTGATATATTATCTAAAACATCATGGAGATCTAAAAACCTTTCCATTTTCAAATTTAAATTTAGGACATTTACTTTTTTAACATTTCTTTAGTTCTTTGAATATTCTGTATATTAATCATTTTACAGATGTTAGAGTCTCTCTCCTACTGGTTGGGCTTCCCATCTTTCAAGTTGATTGTTTTTCTGAGCTGTGCAGACACTTTGAGTTTTGTGAGGTTGTACATCAATTTTGACCTTATTTTCTGTCAAATGGGTCCTGTGAAGAAAGTTCTGTCCTACCCCTGTATGTGCTCAGAAAGTTCCGTCCTACCCCTGTATGTGCTCAGAAAGTTCCGTCCTACCCCTGTATGTGCTCAGAAAGTTCCGTCCTACCCCTGTATGTGCTCAGAAAGTTCCGTCCTACCCCTGTATGTACTCAGAAAGTTCTGTCCTACCCTTGTATGTCCTCAGAAAGTTCCGTCCTACCCCTGTATGTACTCAGAAATTTCCGTCCTACCCTTGTATGTGCTCAGAAAGTTCGTCCTCCCCCCTGTATGTGCTCAGAGGGCACCAATGTGCTTGCTTCTTTGGTTCTAACTTTCAAATTGAGGCTAGGAACCCATTTGGGAATCAATTCTTGCTCAGGGTGATAGACTGAGTCTAATTTAACCTCTCTGTGTGTGGCCAATCAGCTTCCCCACACCAGGTATGATGCTGCCTTTTTCTGTGTGTCTTTTTGTAACTATCAGATGGCTATAGCTATGTGTACTTATGCTTGAGACTTTTATTCTATTAGCTACAAGTCTGCTTTTTCTGCCAGTAGCGTATTGCTGTCACCACAGATATATAATATATCTCTTAAAATCTGGAATGGCAGATGCGGCTCGTGTATCCATGTTTCAAAATGAGCTTTATGATTTTTTAAATTTTTATTAAAAATACCATGGTTATTTGATTGGGAATGCATGAAGTCTGTAAATTGCTTTTGGAGATTGGTCATTTTCACAATATTAATTCTATTGATCTTTGACAAGAGGATCTCTTTTCATTTTCTCATGCCTTTTTCTTCAGAGATTTGAAGTTTTCATGGTAGAGGTCTTTCACTTCCCTAGTTACTTTTAGTCTAAGATATTTTATAGTCTTTGAAGCTATTTTCAGTGAGTCCATGATTTCTTCCTCAGTGTTACTATTGCTGCTATGAGGAAGACTATTGATTTTTTCACAATCAATTTTGTTTCCTGCTGCTTTTCTGAAAATGCTGATTTGTCTAGGTGTCTCATGAATAATGTCATATCTTCTGCAAATTTTATATATATCTAAAATTTCCTTCTTTTCATCTTTGTAACCTTTTAATTTTTCTTCTTTCTTTTTTTAGAAACATGCATATTTTAAAATTAAAAAACGGGCTGGAGAAATGACTCAGTGGTTAAGAACACTGATTGCTCTTCCAGAGGTCCAGTTCCTGACCATCTACCCAACTGATTGGCTCCAGTAAACGATTGTACATCTGGCCATTTCTCTTCCAATTACATTTAGTGTACTACTTAGATTCTCCCCACCATGGAGACTTCTCTTGAAAAAGTCTTTCAAGGCTTTCTCTGAATGGGATTGTGGATGGCGCTGCTGTCAGCTTGTGTGGTGTCTATAGCATGTAGAACCATTAGTAAACAAGGTCCTAGTCTACTCTTCCTCAGACACCTGATCATAATCATTAGTCATTCTTAGGAGTAGACGGCATTTAAACAGCATTAGAAACTATAGACATATGGGCAAGTGGGAGGGGGAAAGAGAGAGAGAGAGAGATTTATATATATTTCACTTCCATTTTTAGGGAATTGCTGTTTGTGCACATCCATATTTTATGGCATGATGGGTAAATAATCATAGGCATCTCAGGTCCCATGTTAACTTTGATAGCAAATTGTCCAATGTTTATTTTCTACCAAGGCCCAATATCATACCACAAGCTGCTTCTCAAAAGGAGAATAGTTGTCTACAGATGGTGATGGTAGAGCCTTGCAAAATCCACGAATTCATCTGTGATTCACCTATGGGCCTTCAAAGTTTCAAAACAACATCCATATCTACCATTAATACCTCAAAGTACTATAGGGTCTACTGGATCATATGGTCTGGTAAAACAGCCTGCACAGCAGCCTGAACCCTTGAAGAACCTTCTCTTGTTCTAGGTCCCATTCAACACTATTAGCTTTCCAAGTCACACGAGATATGGACTGAAGTAATACACTCAAAGAAGGGATACTATCCCAGAATCAAATAGGCCCACTAAATATTGTGCTTCTTGGCTTGGTGTTAGGGCAGGCCATGTCTCGATCATTTATCCTTCACCTTAGAGAAATATTTTTATACATCACACACCACTAGCCTCCTAAAATTTTCACTGAGGAAGAAGGCCTTTGAATTTTGGTTATATATATATATATATATATATATATATATATATATATATATATCTTGTTACCAATAAGCCCCAAATGATTGCTATCTCTTGTTCACTTGGTCTGGTCAGCAGAATGCTATCAACACAGTAGGCTAGTGGGTTATTACATAGAAAGACAGATAATTAAAATTCTTCCAAAACTAAATTATGATACAGGACTGAAGAGTTAATAGATCCTTGTGGTAAAACTATAAAGGTAGACTACTAGATAGCTATCTAGTAGGAAAAGCCATCTATCAGAAGAAAATTGTTTTTCTGGTGTTTCTTATGGACCCATATCAAGAGGAGGTGGATTTGTTAGATCAGCGACTATTTGTTCAACTATGGATACAGTAGCTGAACTCAAAGTCACTACTTGATTAGGTTAGCAGTATCAACTGTCATTCTCTGTGACCCATCCATCTTTTGCATGGGCCAAAAAGGAGTTGAAGAACGATGAGAACCTCTTCATCATTAAATTCTTGATGGTGGCACTGATTTCTGTCCTTCCTTTGGGGCATATTGTTTGGTTCACCATTTTTCATGAGAGAACTCCAATGGCTTTAACTTGGCATTTCCATCCATATTATCCTTGCTCCACAATTCAGAAGGAATGTGGAGTTCTACAAACTCTTCTTTTTTGTTTAATTCTGGAAGTAGAAAGAATAATGAGGATTAAATCCTGCACTCATTGGACCCACTAGGTGCCAGACTTGCAAAAGCCTCTGCACGAATCGAGCCTCCATAAGCCCCTACCTTAACTGGAGGGCTACTAGTGCTTTTTTGTGGTCAGAACCAGCATCTAACAGTCAATTGTAAGGGCTAACAGTAAAATTCTGGCATATGTTTTAGTAAGATCTTTCCTCATGGTACCTGGCCTTTCCTTCATTCAAGTGGCAATCTGAGTCTACCAAATTGGCTTATGTCTAGAAAATGGTACAAGTCCAAATTTCTCCTTGCTATGATCTAATTTAACCTTTTCTCTCATTTATTTGAGATTCTTTCTTCCCCTTATCCAGGTCAAACAAAATGTAGCAGGCTTTATGTCTATTTCAGTCATGAAATACCAGATTAATTAATAGCCCTTAAAGTGTTTGTTTGCCTCCTAAAAATCATTTGCCTATGCTGCCTATTGTGGGTAAAGTTTATAGTGACATTACTTTGCCTGTGCTGCCTCTAGGATAATTATTATTTCATTTTGCCTTTGGCAATTCAGGTGCTACCACCTGGCCCTGCTACTCCTTGGCCCAATTAAACACATTGCATTTAAGTTATACAACTGAAGCAACATCTCTCTGACCAGAAGGTTTGGCACAAGGAAAAGAGCAATGGCCAAACTTTTCAAGTGTGCTGGTGCCTCTCCCACCATTTTCTGACTTAGGGCATTAGTGAAGGGCATGTCCTCTGGGCCTTTCTGGAGGATTTGGTTTTGCAGAGCACACCCACTCTAGAATTACATTTTCCCTGAGCTTTAAAAATCCTTCAGCACAAAACCAAGGGATGTAGGTATCTCAGTTCCCCTTTTGGTAGAGCCATCTTATAAAAACTGCCCAGCAAAACTAATCAAAATAGACTTCTGACACCGCTTTTTTAAAAAAAAAAACTGTGCAAGCTTACATGCAAAACCTGAGAACTCTCAGTGGACCTATCTAAATAAAGTCAGTCTGATTTAATTTTTACCTTTCCATCATTATCTCATATCTTTAAAACCATTCCTTTTCACACTCCCGGATTTTTTGAATGACCAGCAAAACTCTCATCTGCAGGGCGTGTTTACCTTTCAAAGCCCACACCCCACCCTGCTGCCAGAGCCTCTTAGTCTTAAGTCTGGTAATAAGGTCTAGGAGACAAGTGTTGCTTAGAGACACTGAGCTACATCAGTATGGGATGGATCTTCTTCAGGCTGTCACTGTTGGTTCCAGAGAAATGAGCAATTGATTCCCTTATGCAAGAGTGAACAGGGGAATAGGGTGAGGGTAATAATGCATCACCTCTGCTAAGGGGCAGAGATTGTTCATGGGTGAGATAAATTCTTTTAGAAATCCAGGCTTCAGGTCCTGACCCTCTTTTAAAGGTGCTCTTACAGATCTTGATCCCAAGTTTTCAGGATCTGATTCTGTCAATGGTTTTAGTTTTAACCCTGACCTCTCAAGGTTCAAACTGAATTTTACTGTGGGTCTACCAATGTTATAAAGAGCTTGGGTTTTGATTTTCTGTAACTTGAGCTTTTATGGCTGCTGGAGAGAAGATTCTATCTCAGGGCACACTTTACTTGAGTAAAATAACTAGACCCAGAAACAGAAATATTATGTGTATTCACTTATAAGTGGGGTATTGGCTGTTAGATGAGATAATTGCTACAGACCCAGGAAATGTTATGTAAAAAAGGAGGCACTGGGGATTGGGGGTATAGGATCTTCTTGGGAAGGGTGAATAGAGTAGATTTTCTGGGTGGACTGGGGTTTGTGGGGACTGGGAGAGGGAGGAATAGGTAGGGGTAGATGGAGGAGAGGAGGGATGAGATAGCTGAAATGGGGGGTTGGGGGGCATTTGGATCGTGCATTGTAGAAACCCTAATGCAGTAGAAAATACTTGAAAACTATGAAGGCAATCTTAGTGAGAACTCCCTGGTGGGAGGTTAGGAAGTCTGAACTGCCATCTTTTTTGTGCCAGACAAAGGTTTCCTGTATGGTAGGACGGTTCCATTCAGTTGAGTTGTTAACAGAGGTCAGTTTGGGATCCCTAAACAACCCAATTTCATCCTAGACAGAGGGATACTCTGAAAACCGATAGTAGTGTCCCATTGCGGAGGACAAAAATATCCATACACAGCCCATTAAATGTCAGGGAGGAATAGCTTTTGGCGGCTTTCCTAGGTAAACTAGAATACAGATGTCAAGGTGAGCTCTAGTGGGCTTCACTCAGTGGCTAAAATTTGTCAGAAAATGGGATAAAATAGAAGTTTAAGTTTTATTCTTCCTTATTTGAGGTTGTAGGGCATTTATGCTTAGATTCTAGAGGTTGGTACATGTATGTCTCAAGAACATATCATCTCAGTCCTTTCTGTAAAACTGCATTCACTAGACTTTTCCCAAGAACCTTCATCATCTTTATCTATTTCCAATAATTAAGGGCCTTCAGCCCCAGCTCTTCTTGCTATCTCTGTATCCATAGCCCTTTACTGTGCTCTGCTTTCATTAGTCCAGTCAAGAGTTTGAGTTTCTCATATTTTTGGTTGTGACCCTAGCCTTTAATAGCTGAGCCATCTCCAGCCCTAGAATTTGAGTATCTTTACTTGAATCTGCACTGGCTTATGATCGGCTTTTAGCCAACAAATGAAAATGACAGTGCCGTTTGAGACCAGGTTCCTAGAAGCACCCCCTCTTAAATTTTCCCTCCTCTCTGTTCCTGTGTCTCTCCCCAACCATTACTCAAATCTTGTATGTTGTTTCAACTATCATTGCCTATGTCCTTTAGACATAAAAGATTCTGTTTCTTGTGGTCTTCTTCCGTCTACCCATTTTCAGCTCTTTCTTTTTGGATGATTGGTGAGCTACCAGTGATTCTAAGAGCTGCAATAATGAAGCCTGTGAAAAACAGTGTAAAAATGCAATAGTGGTATAGGTATCGTGGGGAGTAGTAAAAACATTCTAATTGGATTTAAGTCCCTGACACGGATGTAACTCATACCTGGTCAAGAATCTATGGCTAGAGCAGGTTATAGGCTCAAAGGAGAGTACACTACTAATATGCTGCTAAATAGATGGAGTGTTAAACTGACTTCTAATGACTTATTATTACACCCAGAGATGATTTCTCTTAACCCTCATCAGAGAAGCTAAATTTGTATAGAGGGAGATTTAAATACAGAAACCCATAGCTGGCCAGTGTATGGAATAAGAGACTGAAATGTTCAGTTCTAAATGGAATATAAATATTGCAATCTTTCCAAATATATTAATATCTGGCTTTTCTCAAAATCAATTTTAAACTTTTATTTAGTTGTGTCTCAAAGCGGTGAGGACCTTATTAGTGGGTGCAATGAATTTCGCTTATAATTGCCTTGCTGTTTTTTGGTTTTGGTACTTTTTATCAAGTATTTGATGAGAAAGTAAGGGTAAATTAGTCAGTTGACAGCCTAATCTAACTCTTCTATTTTGAGCATGTCTTAATATTCTAAAAGTATTGCAAAGTTAAAGTTTTACCACACATATTTTTTGTGATGTAATAAAAGTAATTCTTACTTTACTTATTGGCATTGAAACTCTTTATGATTCTTTATATCCTAAATAATTACTCATAAAGGCTGGAACAGACCAATATTTGATTCGTCATCCATCTTAAAACTTTCCTTCAAGTTTTATCTCTGACCTTGCTTTGTCTTTGTTGTGTTTCTTCCCAACAATTACACTTTACTCCTTCCTCCCTTTCTTCTCACATGGTATATACTTTGTACAGTGTCCAGGCTTTTAATAATCTTCTCTCTACAAACTCATATTTTCAAAGGTCTTTCTAGTTTCCCCAGTTAGTGTGGTTGTTTCTATCCCAGTGACAACACACCCCTGACACTATGATAGTAATTATACCATATCGTTCTTAAATTTAATTAAGTATAAATATTGAAAAAGTTTAGATTGCCTATCATGATTAGAAGTTAAATAATAAATTATTTTGTTAATAAATTAAATAAATATATACACAAGAAGTAAGATAGAGAGGAAAGTATTGAAAGGTTCCTCAGGCCACAGCAAATATAATTGCATATATTGACAATTCAGCAAATCTCTGCATAAGCTTCCTAAGACTAAAACAATGCATTAAGTCAAGTCCCAAGATAAAATACAGACATCCATTTGTTTCTATCCCTGCCTGCACTGAATAAGACTCTCAATCCTATTTTTTGTTTTTAAATAATATTTATTTATCTTTAGTATTTGTCTGTGAGTATTTGCCTGCATGTGAATAGGTTAACAATGTCAGTGTCTTGTACCCTCACAGGGCAGAAGTGGACATTGCTCCCCCTGAAATGTCACACTAAGGACAGGGAAAGAACAGCTAGAGATGATGGCCTAGAGCTATAGGAATGTCCTATCCTGCATCACCCTTTCCTGTCCACAGAAAACTCTGGGCCATGTTCTCCCTTTGCTCCTTCTGCATTTTTACTGACTCGTTGCTTGCCCATGTTACTCTGCTTCAGTCACTTGTCCTGACTCTAGTGATTGGTGAGTGCACACTTGTTTGTTTGTTTCTTCGTTTGTTTCTCTGAAACAGGGTTTCGCTGTGTAGCCCTGGCTGTTCCAAAATTCACCAGGCTGGCCTCAAACTCATAAAGATCTGACTGTTTCTGCCTCCCAACTGTTGGAATTTAAGGTCCATGCCACCATGGTCCAGCTGGAGTATATACTTCTTACTTTTATGACAATGATTTAATTATTTTTGTATTTGTATGTTGGTATACCCATGCAATATTGCTACATTTTAATAGAAAGTGAAAGTCAAAAGTTATGAGACAGTTATATGAGATGATCTGAATTTGATCACTGATACACACATAGAAGGAGAGAACATACGCTTCTAAATTGTCTTCTGGCCTTCACGAAAATACTATGGTGCATGAGAACTCCCTGCGATAAATAAATAAATCCAATTTTTAAAAGATAGGGGAAAATTCAAAATCAGAAACAATAGCTTTTATAAAATCACCAAAAAGAAGAAATATTATGTACATATCTTTCAAATTTTGTGTAGTATCTATATAATATATACAAATTTCAAAATCTTATAAGATAAATAAAGCAAATATGCAAAGAACTATACTGTGTTTATGTATAATAAGATATTAATGAATTGGAAATCTGTTAAAAATAACAATTCTTGCAAAATTGACCTATAAATTTAATATAATCTCAATCAAAATTGAAACAGAAGTTTTTAGTAGATATAAACTTGATTTTAAAATTTGTATGGAAAAAGAAATAAACATTAAAATAATTTGCTAAATAAGAGAGTTGGGGGACTAACATGACAAGATAATATAAGTTTACATAATCAGAATAGTATTGGCAAAAATACGAACATGCTGACCATGGATGAAGAAGACAGCATCCAACTGGCATTTTTTTTTCTTTTAAGTCCCAAAAGCAATTCAACTGAGTCTTTAATAAAAATTGTGTTGGAATAACCTGATATGCATAAACAAACAAGTGACCAAATTAAAATAAATCATGGCCTACACATCAAAACCAAGAGGTAACAATTAATCAAAAAGGATCACAGATCAAATTATAAATATAAAACTATAAATCGTCCCAAGCTAAACCCTTATAACTTTGGTTTATCAAAAGAGTACTAAGATACAATATTAAAAGTTGGTCATTTGGGGGTTGGGGATTTAGCTCAGTGGTAGAGCGCTTGCCTAGCAAGTGCAAGGCCCTGAGTTCGGTCCCCAGCTCCGAAAAACGGAAAAAAAAAAAGTTGGTCATTTGAATTTCATTAAATGTAAATGTTCTCATGGAGGGAACAACTAAAAGACTTAAAAGATAAGCCACATGGCGAGGGTATTCAAAAATTACATGCTTCACAAAGAATTTGTGTACAGGACAAACAACTCTTCAAAATAAACTATATAAAAGCAAACAAGCCATTTAAAATGGGAAGATGGTTCAAAAAGATGAATCACTAAAAACGAGAGCTGGAAAACAAACACAAAAATAGACCATACCTTATCAGTCATTAGAAATGTGCAAGTTAAGAGTATAGGGAGACATCACTGTACACCTTTGCCATAGCTGACGCTTGAGTCCGATTGAGAACTCAGGCCTCTCTGTCTTCTGTTTCTTCTTCATCAAATTCATTCTTAGTAATGTTTCAGGCCTCAACGCAGGCACTAAAGTCTACTCTCAACCCCACCCTTCCTCACCTTGCCCCACCTGGATCTAGATTACATACGGCCTCTATGTTTTGTCAGCTTGACAGTTTACCTTTTCCTGTTCCTATCAAGTGTTCAATGATTGCTTGTTTAAGTAGAAGTTTCCGTGCTCTCAACTCTAATCTAACAAATCATCATACTTCAAAAATAACTTTATATGGAGAGATAGCTATGTTCTTTCATGCACTGCCAGCCTAGAATTCGCCTTGCCCTAAAACTGCCCCAAGACTTTCTAAGAACCCCACTGCCACTCAGTATCCACATGCAGGCTTACCACCACCCCTTCAAAAATTAAAACTGTCCTTTCTATCATTGCAAAGGGACAGGTGTGGAACTTGCTCTGTTCCGTAACACTAGGCGGCCTTGCCTCTGAGCTCTTGTCCTAAGCCTCAAGTCTGAGATGTTAGCCATCTAAGTCAGAAGATTTCAGTTTCCTGGCATCTTGGCTCACATAGACTACAATGTAGCAGAGAAACATTACTCAAAGTAAAGAGATAGGACAAATTAGAACACTGTCAAGAGTGACAGTTGCCTGAGAATATTCAGGGCCAATTTTTGTTTGGGTCTCCTTTTTCTGGAGTTCAAGGAAAGGCTCTCTTTTGACTGATAGGCTTGGATATCATGCCACTTTGAACACTATGAACCTTCCTACAAGACATTTCATTTTAGTAATATGCATGAACTGTATAAATTATGAATAAGCATAAGATGATAAGTAGAATATTCTCTCTAAAAGTTCTTCTTTAGAGAACACAGGTTGCCTTATTGTGCATACAACCCCAAAAACAGTTTAAACTAAATCAGCCCCTCACCTCTGCTATAACTAAAGCACAAAGATTGAATGGGTACATGGATGTTAATGGTCATTAAAGGGAGAAACATGCAAGTTCCAATTGTTCGATGTGAAGTGTGCATGCAACTGGATGCAGCTGAGGTTTTAGGTTACTGACAGGTTTCTGGGCACATCATTCAGAGAGGTTATGCGCCAAGTCACTTCTTATGCTAGCTCTGTCCCATAACATGCCCATGCAGGTTTCAGCTAAAGTCTCCATGCTGTAAGTCTCCAAAAGAGAGAGACCTTACTCAGAAACCAGTGCTGCTTCAACAGTTCTTTTTCTTCCTTAGCTATATAAGCATGCACCTTGACATCACATTGAAATATTCTTCCAAAAGATGGCCTCTGGACCAGAAATCATGATTTATAGGCACTGCAGAGGTAGGTTTCAAGTAGATGGGGTATGTAGAAAGTGCTCTACAAAAATGTGGCTATTTATTCTACCTGTTAAGCTGTGATACCAAGGATCACACACACACACACACACACACACACACACACACACACACACACACACAAAAATGATGTAGAAAATGTCCCCGAAGGTAAAAAACTAGCATTTAAGATCTTGGTGGTAACCAACTGTTCTTGCTGGATTTCAGAATTTATTCAAGATGGAAATCATACTAAACTGAAATCATAGCCAACCACCCATGGCTGCTGATGAGTCATAGTTCTGAGGAAGACCTCATTTTAGAGTTCTTCTGGGTATGTTCTTAACTACATTCTCTAAATATCTATCCTTATGCTCGCAGATAAGTAAACCTCTCACCAGGTTTCGAAAGAGCTTCTTTTCCAGAGCTCGTTAGTAAAGTCACACCTAGTCAGAATGCATAGCATATCTGGACTGTGGGTTGCCAGCCTCAGTTCATGTATCTACGGCACAAGCTCTACATCTAAGGTTCAGGGAAAAACAGGTAAGACAAGGTAGAAAGACTGCAGCAACAGGAGGACCAGGAAGTCTACTGCAAGATTGTATCTTCTAAATATGGCCAGGAAGCCATACATATGATGTCTCAACAATGTGGCTGCTTAAATAAGACCTGAGGAATGACAAGCTAACATAGGTGGGGATTATTGTTCAGGACCCCAACCCTACAGGCAATTAAAGGCTATTGAAAGAATTAATCTTTTCCAGGGATGAGCCCCTAAATGATTATTCAGTCCCAGAACAACACACACAAGTAGCACTGAACAGACTCAGCAAGTTGCTGAGTCTGTGTGTGATCAAAGAAACTTCAAGGAAGGAGGGGGTATAAAGAGAGGGGTTGGACGGAAAGGAGGTGGGTGATATAATTATGTTTTAATTAATTAAAAAATTATAAAATTATAAAAGGTGTGAAACTCTGGTGCCTTTTACTCTTGGTAGAAAAAAGAAATAGAAAAGAAGAAAATGCCTAGAGGAAAATAAAGCATACCTCAGGCTTGTTGCATCAACGACACCCTGAGAGATGCTGACTTATCAAGTTATCCTCATGACACAACAGGAAGAAAATCTCTTTGAGCCAAATAAATGCAGCAACACTGAAAACCAAACCGAACGACTTAGCAATTAATTGAGGTGAATAAGCACTCTTTCTGGCAGTTCGTTGGGATTGTGTGTATTCAGATGCCTTTAATATTAATTTATACAAGAGTGTTTGTTGGTTTATATTTTTCTTTCTAATTTCTGGTTTCTAATTTCTTCATTTGGTTGATCCTGGTGTCTATGGTTGAACCTCAGCCACGTGCATTCTTGGAGGTTTTCATTATACCGAAGCTCTGTATTAATTCATGTGTCAAACCTGGTGAAATGTATGCTCAGGGTTCTGTGCGGCTTTTCAGATATGGTTCGAGGAATGGTCAGCCTTAAACTCATCTGAGAGAAAGATCAGATTACTGCCAGACAAAGGGAAGTGTCTATTGAGAAAGCGCTGGGCACCTGGAGTCATGAGTCTGGAAGGGAGGTGCTCTTAGGGAAGAGGAGGATACCTGAGTCTTTACTTGGTTTCCTCTTCTGTAAAGTTCTACTGCAAGAGTGTAATCAATGGCAAGAAGTGGGTCAACGAAAAGAACAGCACTGAGAAGCCACCCGTCTCACTGTTATAAGTGGGTTGGACATGAATCCAATCAGCTCTTCAGGAAAAGGTTCTGGATTTAGAGGTATTACTGGGGTAAGGTATGGTAAGTATAGTAAGAATGCTAGAGTGTTCCGTGGGTAAGAAGGAAAAGTACACTTCTAAGATGTGGAAAATGGTTTGCCTAGGGAGTTGCAGAAAATGAAAGAAAGAAATACATTGTGAAGAGCACAGAAATTCGGATTAAGACGATTATGTGCTCAGAACCTTTCTCACTTTCGGTAAACAGAGCAAGCCCAAATTAGAGCAAATCAGCGATCATATCACTTTCTTGCATCTTGGTTGGCTGCTCAAAGAAAGGCTTCTGCATTTTTCCTAATTTCCAACTTGCATTATTTTGACAATGTGCACTAAAGCTTATCAAACCTGTTTGGAAAGTTGCTTGCCAACAATAGATACCTTAGGGCGATTTATACACCGTATTTGTGACTTGCTGTGGGAATATCACTGGAGATGTTGTGAAACATATCTGTGAGACGGACAAGGAAGGTCCTTGTTGGAGGTAAAACACTGACATAGCGCACCCACTCTAGAAGGCTAGTTTTCTTCCTTGTATCATCCGTTTGAACACAACATTTGCATATACACAAAGGGGACCGTAGAGCTGGTTCCTGTTAAGCACCGCTGATGCTTGCCGGTAGTTGGAAGGATGGGGCCATGGTATCCATAACGGTTCATCTATCTATCTATCTATTATCTATCTAATCTATCTATCTATCTATCTATCTATCTATCTATCCATCCATCCATCTATTTATCTACTACGGGGGCGGAGGAGGTGAGGGTAGAGCGGGAGGCTGCAGGGCGAGACAGCTACAGAGAGCAAGCCTGGCTCCTGGTTGGTTCTCAAGTCTGTTCCCACAGAGGAACAGGCAGGAAGGAGGGGATGCGGGAGGGAGGATAAAGCAATAAAGTGTTCTGGTGTTGCCACGCACCAGGAGTCCTTGCTTGAGCTGCAACACCACGCGCTCTGACCCAGGAGGCCCCTCCCCTCCTGGCTGCACAGGTTCACTAGCCAGAGAGCTGCTCCAGCGGTGAGTCAGAGCAAAGGCAAAGATGCTGATCGCCCAGGACTAGCAAACCAGTTCTCAATGCCTGGCACCTATGCAAGCTTACGTGCGACCCCTGGTTCTAATCCTGCGTGCAGACTGAGCATGATCTGTGCCCAGCTGGAGGGCTGCCAAGGTAAGCAGACGCCACGCTCAGACCACCAGCCTCCTCTTCTGCCCCTCTCCTTAACCCCCCCTTTTCTGCGGCGGGCTTCCTCACCCCTTCCGAAGCCCCTGCAGCGCCTCCCTCCCCAAGAGCCGGGATCCACCCTTTACCCACCCTCTCTCTTCTCCCGCGAGGTTCAATTGTTGGTTTGGGCGGGTCGCCGCCGCCGGGCTGGCATCCAAAGCTTGGGTACAGCAGGTTGATCGGGCCCTCCGAGGCCCCAAAGAGAAACAAAGAAGCCCCCAAACGGGTTCGGGCAGGCCCCTCCGGCCCCTGGGCGCCCCTCCCAGTGGCTAGGAGGATGGCAGGGAGAGAGATCATGCAATCCCCCTTCCCAGCCCACACCCACCCTGGTGAACCTTTTAGATAATTGTATCCCATGGTCTCTGCTCGAACTCTCTGCCCACCACCTGCTCCTGCAGCCTGCGGCCAGGTGCAGGCTACTGGGTGGTGACTGGCGGCGAAGATGCCCATGGTGGGGTGTTCCCAGAGCCCCCATTCCTGGCCAGTTGTGCCTCCCATCTGGGCCTGCCACCTGAGTTTCAGCGCGGGAGCAGCTGGTCAGCCCCTGCCCACCCTACTGTTACCTGCACACAGGAGGGAAAGGGTGGGGTTGGGGGGGCAAGGGGACGCAGGAAAGCCGCATCCGGTCCAGTTTTGTCTGGAGATTGACACATTCTCCATACTTTACCAGGCCATGACAATGCAGCAAAAATCCTAGAGCTCAAAGTGGCCTCCATTTCTCCACTCCAGGCTTTCTTGACAGCCTGCAGCCTCGATTTCCCAGGCACTGCACTGCACTAATTTGGGGAGTGGATGTATGGTTTGTTCATCTCGCACACAGAGGCTGGTAGGGTAATCCTTTCCTGCCAAACTAGAGCATGGGGGTGCCGCCCGGGAGGGGGGATTACAGAGAAACAGGCTGCAGAGATGCCCCAGCTTGCTGTGGTCTGGCCACAGCTAGCCTCAGTCTGCATTGAGCACACAGCAGATAGCATATACGGGGATTTTCCTAGCTACTGAAGACATTTTTTTTCTTTTTTTGATGTTGCTGTAGTTTTTGGGCTTACTTGGGACAGCAGTGGTGGGAGTTTCCCTTGTTTTCCCTACTTTGAAGAGATAACTATGCTGTATTCAGCAGAAGTGGGATTCAGGACGAACAGCATAGTTCAAAGATAAGAGGTGACCCTCTTTCCTGGAATTTAAAAAGTGTTTAGGAGGTGAGGTGCCCTACCCAAAAAAGGTCAACTTTAAAAGACCCCCAGCGTGTTGTGCTCAAGGCTTTCAAAGGAGGTGGCTAGATCCGTTTTTTCTCAACTGTGGGACCTCCGCTGGAAACTACTCGTGCAATGGTAATTCTCTATTTGGGGGATTCATTTTGAAAAATGTGTTTTCCACTAAGAAGGGATTACAATCCAAATGCCCACCCTAATATGAATGTGTGTAGAGATGAGGCTTAGGCAGAATTCCCTGTTGCCTGATTCTCTGCTTGCTACCTCCTTTGGAATGTGGCAGTGTAAAATGAAGAACTATTTTAAGTTCTAGATCAAACAGGCAAACCAGGGTCCAGGTATTTCTTTAAAAAAATGTTCTAGTAGATCCAATTTAGGATCGCAGTCTAGGCAATTGGTTTTGCAGAATGACAGATCTCTTTTTGTGGGGATAGATCCTCATTAAGACAGTTGCCAAATTTATACAGATTGTGACATTATTGACAAGGTTCAGAGGCCACATCCTGAGCTGGTGGCATAGCTGGTCATGCAGAAGGTGCTGCTGTTTATTTCTGGATATGGCATCATTCAACTCTTTTTTACCTTTCATACTTTGGCTCCTAAAGATGGGCCTGTGGGAGGCTTTGCTTTCCACGCCTAGATATGCCAAGGAATGAACTAATACTTTAAGCAAAATGGAATCATTAGACAAAAGCTCGGTTCCATTCCCAAAAAAACAGGTCCAGTTTAATCCCAATGTTCCCTTTAGTTCCAGCTTTGCTAAGTGATTAAGGAGGTAAGAAAAGAAATAGTCCGGGGAAACATAATGAATTACAGCTCCAAATAATGGATGCAAAACCCGGCTTTTATTTTGACCCAATTATTTTTAAATCTAAAATGTTTGAACTTGGCTTTCCTCGAAGTGAAGTGAGTTGATGACTTAAACAGATCAATTTATCCACTATAGAAAGAGGCTTCACAGGGGAGGAGCTGCAGGGCAGTAGAGGGTATGGAGGCACTGTGTAACAGGTTATCTTACTTTCTGTTTTAATTGTCATGATACATTCAGAACATTTCCAGCTTCTTGATTTCTGTTTATTATTTCTTAATGAAAGAGGTCAAGGCAGGGTGTTTTGTCCTGTGCAGTAATTAGCAGTAGCATCAGGTTGACTGGTTCTGTTAGGGGTTTGCTATTGCCATAATGCTCCCATGTTCACATTGGCTACTGTTATGAGAACGACTGAGACAATGGTGCTTCTAAACAGGCAAATAGAGTATTTGTTCATTTTGGTAACTGTTAGGAAGGACACAGTGAGGCATTTAATTGATTTCTAGCCCAGCTACGCAAAAACACATTTGAGCACTAATTTCCTTAAATGTTATGAGATCAAAATATCCTGGAAGAAGCTGGGGCATAGTTGACTGTTCCCCATAGCCTTCCATTCATGTTAGTTAGGTTAGTGCTGATCATACTCGCAGTTATTGACTTGTGAATGTGTTAGTTTCTCCTGTTTAAATGTTACTCTGAAAGCTCAGAACAAGGCCACTATCGAACTCGCTTCTCATGTCTGCAGCACCTAGCACTTTGCCTGGTACATCTGTAGTGGAGAACGTTTGCTGAATGGATTTCAGGTCATGGGAATGTTCTGTAATTGTATAGGCAGGAGGAAGGTGGGTATTTTCGCTTCATGAGTCAGTTGGAAGAATCAGAGGGGTTACATAATATGCTTAATGGAAAATGGTATGCAAGGACCAGATGCAAGCCTTTCAGCAGATGCCTTTTTTGAGGGAGGCTTTACCTCTAAAAGAAAACAAACAAAACTATGCAGAGAGAACATTAAAGCGTTGTAGGGTTGGGGAAAGTGTTTTTCCTTTTTTACTTCAATGGTCTGTATTTGTCATTCTATTTTGACAAAATTTTCTGACCACTGCTTTGTTCTGTCTGTTAGCTTTGAAAGAAAATTGTTGTACTCTGTTCTCTGAAGGCCAAAGCATTGCTGTCACTTCTTCCTCAAGTCTAGATTACTGCCTAGTGCTTGCAAGGATGGCAGCCATGTCTAGGAAATGCCATGGACTGACCCATATTTGTGCCAAATCACATTTAACAATTATATTATATTTCTAAAATGATCAAGTAGTTAGTGACCAATATTTCCTGAGCTAGTTTATTTTGATGGAATCTTCATGAATTCAGATTCTTAGATAGACAGGTATGTCTCACAGACATTGAGACTCCAGGACAAATCACCTGAAACTAGAAAAGCTTCCAGGTCTTGTACCCTTCCTGCTCAAAACTCTGAGTGTTTAAGTCATTGATCTTTCTGTGACCTCCTCCTCCCTCTTCCTCCTCCTCCTCCTTCCTCCTTCCTTCCTTCTCCTCCTCCTCCTCCTCCCTTCTTCCTCCTCCTTTTCCTCCTCCTCCTCCTCCTCCTCCTCCTTCTCCTCCTCCTCCTTCTCCTCCTCCTCCTTCTCCTCCTTTCCCTCCTCTTCTTCCTCGTCCTCCTCCTCCTCTCCCCTACCTCTGTCTCTGTCTCTGTTTTTCTCTCTTTCATTTTTTTCATTCACTTGCACAGAGGATCACTTTTCTTCTTTAAAAGTAGGAGGTTTAGGCAGACAATGCTACAGGTCACTTAGAGAACACAATTCTGCTTGTTTACATTTATTTTATTCCATTGTGCAAACTCTAGAATTAAAATAATTAATTGATAATCAAATTAACATTTAAAATTTATGTGTATTATATGATGTATGGGCATAGAGTAACTTAAGGCCACTTGGGAACACATGTGGTTTTCCTTGTGATCTTGTTGAACCTTCTGTTAACCCTATTCTCTATAGATACTTACAGTAATTTTTCTTAATCTTTTATAACTAAATATATATCTGTAAAAAAAAAGGTTCTTGATGCTTCGTCCCAGAGTACAGCATTAAAAGGTGTACAATTTCAGAGATGTTTAGGAACTTCAGGATTTGATAGTCAAGGCTTGGCTTTATCACTATGTAGGGTGTTTTCTGAGTGATCTGATCAGAAGTGTTCCTTGAGGTTAACCCAACACTTTCTCTTTTCTCTTTCTCTAATTATGATTTGCCCTGTATTTCATGTCAACCTAATCTCCCTGAAAACAAAAACCCACCTCCCCCATTTTGAAAATGCACACCAGAGTAACACTAACACTCATCTCGTGGACTAGATTCAAGGGTAATACTACCACTTACCTTGTGGACTACACCAAGGGAAACATCAGAATCCCATGCCTTCCCACTTGTCTTTTACCCATTTTGATTACTGAAGTTTACTGCGTTACATTATTTTTCCAAATTAGGGGACTGTGAAGTGGAGAGACAGTTGAGTCTTCAGGGGATGTTGTAATATTCTGTATTTTCACAGACTTTTCAATCACCTAAAGCATGAACTCTGGGCATTTTGTCTTTAAAGTTCTTTAGATATTTTAGGAAATGGAACAGCACATTGATGAATTTATATATCTTATTCATAATGCACATACATGGGGGTTATTAGTAAGTATTATTTTGTTTTTTTAAGGCATGGACACTGGAGGAGAAATGGCAAGTGATCCATGTAAGATGCTGATAATACCACAGTTATTGATGACATGCCGTGATGACATACTAGATTCCTAGGTCACTGAACTTCCATGGCAAACAAGACATGGGCAATCTGAGGCACTGTGTGACTAGAAACCATACTTTTCTTGAATTATCAGCCAGAAGTTGAATGCACAATAAAATATCATGTGCAGATGGGCTCTGGCTGGTGTTATCTACTTTCACGTGATATTTTTGGATGAATACAGTGGATAAAATTTAAGCTTGCTTGAGGGGGAGGGAGGTGAGCTAGAGGAGGACACCATCTTAAAGCCTGTATGATGATGCAAACTATCAATGGAAACTTCATTTGGGGTCTTTTTCATGTATTTAGCAGAACAGATTTTTCATTTCACACTTTCTAGATATATTTGTATTTCACAGATGTCAGGGAAGTATCATGTGTGTGAAAGGGAAAAAAAAAAGACCAAAATTTACTTCTATGACCAGGGATTATAATTTAATCATGTTGTCCTTAAGTCAACACCTGTTCACACTGCAGGAATGTTGTCTGCTTTTTCTTTGGGGTTTAAGGAAACAGAAATCTTTATCCTGTATGTTATTAAAAGGCAGAGATTCAGATTAAGCAGGAAAAAAGATGGAGAGATAAAAATGAAAGGCCATGCTTTGGGTGGATGAAACTTGTCAACAATT
The DNA here is from genome assembly GCF_011064425.1 of Rattus rattus. Lineage (NCBI taxonomy): Eukaryota > Metazoa > Chordata > Mammalia > Rodentia > Muridae > Rattus > Rattus rattus. Next base: position 33,399,770 of record NC_046167.1, on the reverse strand, counting down.
CATCCTTTGCCCTCTCATCCTTGCACAAACCAGGAGAGTGTTACACACACACACACACACACACACACACACACACACACACACACACACACACACAAGCCTTCAGTCTTAGCACTTGGAGGTGGAGGAGGGAGGAGCAAAACTAGCCTTTGGTTACATAGGGAGTTCCAGAACCCGTCTCAAAACCACAAGGGAAAAACAAAACGAGAAACATCACAGAGTATGAACAGTAGGTTACTGGCCTATAAAGGGCTTCTGTTTTTTTTGCTATATTCAGAATCCCTTCACCCTGTGAACAAGAATTTCTGAAAAAAAAGTTGTATCTGATATGAGATGTTGAATTGTTTCAGGTCCAGAGTCTAATTCAAATTTACTTTTGAGAAATCTTTTTAGCCCTCTAAATAGCTGCCTTGCCTACCTGTGTGTTTCCATCTGCCAACCCTGTGATTGATAGATAAATCCAGAATTATTATCCAGTGATAATAGATAAAAGCCTTGGAATGTATTAACAAAGCCCCATTTCATCATCAATCAAAGGGCTAAGAATTTGGTGAGATATATTTGAAAAAATGTTTGATTTATGACTTTCTTTGTACTTGACACTATAAAAACTTCATGAAACTATTTCCATGTTGGAAAAGGAATCGGGCGGTAACCCAAACCTGTGTTCCTTGGCTATGGTCACCCACATTTGGCTCCAAATTAAACCTAACTCCCTGTAAGGTGACAGCTGTGTTCGCATGGACAGTTATTGGACCCAGTGTAGGATTCTGAGGAATAATGCACTTCTCACAACAGGAGTCGGCTGATAGAAGCAGGTACTGTCAAGAATCCATTCAGTCCAAGCCACTTGGAATTTCTCCAGGTAGATTGCTGGTGAGTTCTTTTCCAGGGTTCTTCAAACTCCCTTGGGTTGGCTTACGGTCCATTTGTTTATTCTGAGCTGGTTATTTAAAGATCCTATTTGATAGATACCTGTCTGATTTTAGTTTGTTTCAAAGTTTATGGTATATCATCTGTTTGCTTTTGAAAGCATTTTAGTCTAGACATTTAGTATTGTTTGTTTGCTTTTTCAGATTCCCAAAGTCATTCTGGATTTAGCTTATTTTCACCTGTGGCTCCATTTAAACCTTTCAAGACATTCTGGTCTCTGGTTTGTTTTGTCTTGGTTTTCTTTTGCCTTTGAAGTGATTTATTACATTTTTCACACTTAGCTTGGAAAATTGATTGAGTGTCTGACCATAAAGAAACAAAAGATAAGAGGCATTGTGCCCTGCAACCTAAGAGAGTTGTCTGTATATGGCCTTATAGGAAATCCAACAATGCCCTTCTTCTGGGTCAGAAGGAACTTTTAGTACTTGTTTGGAAGCACATAAGGCTTGATAACCCAGTGACCTTGAGCACATTCATGTTTTTATAAATGTTTTCATAAAAGATAACCCCAAGACCCAGTGAAAGAGGATGGAGGATTTCCGATTCAAATTCACAAATTCAGTTTTGATCCAGAACGCAAATTCCTAGCTAACATTGAGAGGCTTGCAAGTTTTATTTTCAGGAGGAAGGGGAAATGGGTGGGCAGAGAGGATAAAGTTTCCAGAAAGAGGAAGTGCTTAAGATAAAACACCCCAGGCAGCTTTCTGTGTGTGACAATTGCAAACTTTCAATCCACAAATGTTTGGGAAATGGGGAGGTTCAACCTCAGATAATATGGCTTTCTGCCTGTCTCCTATGCATTCTGTAATGATGATAGCATGGATGTGTGTGTGTGTGTGTGTGTGTGTGTGTGTGTCTGCTGATCCTTTCCCTGTAATGTTCTGAAGAACAGGCTGACCTCTGACCTCTGTGACTATTAAGGTCAAAATAGATACATAAATCTGTATGTTTTAACTTATGGGAGTTTTTTTTTTTTTTTTTTTTTTTAGTAGAAGCTGAAAGATGGCTCATAGCTTAAGACATTGCGGCTCTTCCATTAGACCTGGTTTGAGTCCTAGCATTCACATAGTGGCTCTTAAATGATCTGGAACTATAGTTCCAGAGAATTGATGCCTATTCTGGCCTCCACGGGCACTGTCTTCATGGGGTACACAGACAAAACACCATACACATAAAATAATAAAGCAATTTAAATACACTGTCTACTTTTTAAAACTAAAAGCTAGGTGCACCCTAGTTTTATAACTGTGTCGTGTGTGTCTATGATATTTGTTTTAACGTGTTGTTTGTGTCAAGAGAAAGTTTAAAAGCTGTGGACCATATCAGTTTTTAATTTATTTTTGTGGTGCTAAAACATTATTTATGGCATGCCTAATTAAATGCATGTGTATATAAAACATGAATATCTTAGTAATGCCTAAATAATATATACCATTTTATAAACTTGGCAATTTGAATACCTTAAAACATTATAAAAATAATATCATTGGGTCTATATCAATTAATACATAAACCCAAAAGTACTTACTGTTAATATAATATAATAATCATTAGAGTCAGAAGATATATATTTTATTAATCTATACAACTTAAAGTGATATATATATATTTTGATAAAGTTTTCTTCCAAAAATGATTCTGAATTAATATGCTGAATTAAAATTTTATTTCACACTTGAATAATAGTCATGGGTACATAAAATCATATTGTTTCTTTCCCCAAATTTTTAATATTAAAATTTAAATGTAAAGGTTTTATTAAAACCAAAGTATGTATAAAATAATGTATACATGTTTACTAAAGATCTCATATTACATTACCTTTTTCACAATGAGGATTCCTAAAGATATAAATAATTCCCCAAAATAATAATATGAAAAATCTTGTTTCAAAAAAATCACATATGTATGATTGATGTATGCATGCACTGTTTACATGTGTTTGCTTTTATATCATTAGGTAGGTACTAGATTGTCTTGTAAGTGCTCATATAAACTAACGTTATTTTATTAGCCCAGTTTCTCTTGGTTCACTGTAAAACTAAGAATTCAAGAGAATAGCTCCAACCCTAACTGCTCCAATAACAACGGGTGATTGCTCACCCAGTAACACAATTATTGAAACACAGTTCCGACCCTGTCTCAATTTTGCGCTCTATAAGATGATCTATATTACTTGGAGAATAAAAGTTAATTCAAATAAATGCTTACTTCTGTCCACAGTGCAATTTTTCTATTGATAATTTCTCCTTTGAGATACTAAACTCTTTGTTCCAGAGACCAAGAGGTTAACTTATCTCTGTGCTTTGAGATGTGTTACATTTGACTACTATTGCTTCTTTGAGAGCGAACAAATGAACAAACGTTTCAAGGTTCATTTCTTAGCCAAGCCTGAGTAAGATACATCTCTGAACATCCCCTCTCCTGCATCCTGTGATCATTTTTTCAAAACCTGCTTCAAGGTTTACAAGGTTATTTAAATTTATAGATAATCTTAAAATCCTATATCTTAGTAATATAATTTGGGCAATTTTTCCATCTCTGTATTTTTAGCTTAAAATAAAAAATAAATTGTTTAGATACAATTGTTGTTAAATGATTTACATGCATATTACAATGTAAACAGCTGATCATTAAAAACAAAAGGTAAGATTTTGTTATGTCTGAAAGGATATAAAATTTGATTTTTTAACAAGTTTTATTTGTTCCTATAAATACTATTACAATATGGCCTATTAAAACAAAAAAATCTTCTTTAAAAGAAGATCTTAAAGAATACTATATTGTTACCTAATTTGTTCTGTAATGTGACTTTCCACTTACTGTTACAAAATAAACTGGTATAATGCCCATATAATCAAATAAATTAAGTTAGTATCCACAGAGAGAGCTGTAATAAATTTAAATATTGAAGACCAGTCTTTCCTAGTCTTATGGCTACCCACTATAATGAGCTTATAACCATGAGGTCCAAATGAACAAAAGAAAGACTAAATTGAAGACAGCAGATTTATTTAAATATTCTAAATATAAATAATATAGTTCATAGAGTACAAATACTTATAAATACAGAGATAATGTATAGTTAAACTAGGTTTTTATTAAACATGTCTAGATCGTTGTTTAAAAAATGCATATTTCTTTCACCTGCTACCTTCAGACTAAACAGTGCTCATGATTATCTTAAGTATAATAATCCTATAATAAATCATATGGAAGTGTTGTGTCAGATAGAGAAGACAAGGAAAACAACAGACAGACCTGTGTCATTGTGCTATTAGTGCTGATATAATCCAGGAGACTTTTCCTTAATGGTTTTACCCGCTATTTAATCTTCCTTGATACACAGCCTCATCTACATCAGATTCTGGGAATGAGCCTTTCTAGCGATGTGTAGCATTATGGTACACAATTTAAAACCAACATTTTCCCCCTGCAAGTCACAGAATGTGATTGGTTCTATTGGAAAACTATTAGAGAAAAAAAGTTGTCTCTACAAAGGCTGTTCTAAGCTGTGCTGCTTAGGCTGCTTACCTGAGAGAGGTTGGAATGTTCTAGGCCCAAATTCACTCATGTAGAGCATTCTTTAGCCCTTCACATATTCTTTGCTCATAAAAATGGCAAAAACAGAGTGAATTTTACTTGAGGCAGGGGTCAGTACAGGAAGAGGTGGAGGGAGAGAGATGGCTGAAAATCTACGAAGAATTATATTTTGCTTATTTACCTAAAATATTACATTAATATGTGTGTATACATATGCGGTTTAGAAAATGTTATCACGTGTGAGCTGACAGTGCTCACCACACTAGCCATTGATTATCTGTTGTGTGGTGAGACCTTCCCCTGGAAGATTCGACACATGTGTCTACTCAGATCGGAAAGAGAGCCTACAACAGACCCAAGCAGAAATTCCAACCTGGTGAGCCAATGCGTTTTATTGGGATTACTTACAGGAAAATAGGAGCAGCTGCATCATCAAAGCCCACCACCACATGGGTGGTAGTTCATATAAGCTAGAAAACCCAGGGCAAACTCACAGCCTGAAGGCAACTGGACACGCTAGCAAATGTCCTTTCTAGTGGGCTTTGCTGGTCTTCGTTTCTCCTAGGCAGCTTGTCAGTCTCTGCTTCTTTCAGGCTGTAAGGTAAGAACCAATTGGCATCAAAATCATCTGGTTCCAATTTCAGCCAGTTAATGCAGTCTTCTTTAATAACAGTGGTCAAGAAAGAAGTATAGTAGAGGCAGGGGGAGGCGGGAAGGGATAGGGGGACTCCAGAGGGGAAATCGAGAAAGGGGATAACATTTGAAATGTAAGTAAAGAAAATATCCAATTAAAAAAAAGCCAATAAAAGCCTAAAAATAAATAAATAAATAAATAAAAAATATGTAAAACAAAAAACATCAAAAAATAAAGAGAAACAGCATGCTAGAACAATTTTGTTTTGAAAAAATTCATACAATATATTTTGATCATATTTTCCCCTCCCCCAGTTACACCCAGATTCTCACTACAGCCTTACTCATACAACTTAACAACAAAAAAAAGGATATCAAAACAAACCAAAACCCAATAAAGACAAAAAAGGCAAATTGAAACAAAGTCCCCCAAAATACCACTGAGTTTCTTTTGTGTTGTCCAGCTACTCCTGGAATTCAAAATACCCTGAAGTGTGCTTGATGTATCAAGGGAGACTCCATTAAAGAAAACTGATTTTCCTTTTGTTATTGTGTGTCAACTACAGTTAGCTTCTTGGTTAGTGGTGGGAAACCATATCTGCTTCTTTCTCTCAGTGCTGGGATTCCATCTGACTTTAACCTGTGCAGGCATATGCTGTAACAATATAGTGAGTTCATATTTTCGCCAGGTCTGTTATGTCTGGAATACACTATTTCCTTGAAGCTGAGCGTCACCTTTGGCTATTATAATTCATCCATTTCCTCTACCACATAGAATCCGGAATCATGAGGGGTTTGATGAAAATACCTCATTTAGGACTGAATACTCCAAACTCTCCCACTCTTTGCACATTGTCCAAAGACGATTACTGCATTAATTCTGATACAGTCAAGAAGAAGCCTCTCTAATGTGTGCTAAGGGAGTCCCATCTATGGGTAAAGCAGCTACCAGTAAGAGTAATCTTTCTGCTAAAAAGTTCCTTCAGCCGAATAATAGTAATCGTTTTTCCCCTAGGCCCATGACCTATCTAGTTTCAGATTCTAGGCTACTTTAACAATGTCAGTTACAGGTTTTATCCTGTGGAGTAGGCCTTAATGTAATCAGAAAGTTGGTTACTCCCATAACACGTGTGCCACTATTGATCCAGTGTAAAGCCTCTGGTTAGACACCAGCTAAACTAACCCATGTTCAATGATGTAAGCGAATATTGTTTCCAGCAGTAGGACAGTATCTCTTAAAGGAACTTTGAAATATTTTCCACATTTTTTTATAATGAAGTAAAATGTATCTTTGTTAAAAGCATAATTTTAGATCCTGGTATAAAATCTTTGAGGAAAATAGTGAAATCTAACCTTTGATTTTCATCTTTTTCCTAAGAAAAAAGAAATATATTACTATGTATGCATGTATATGTATATATGTATATGTAAAACATATGCTTATACTTTATTGGTGCATCAATAAATATTGTACATGCTTGAAGCTTATAAAGATAAATTTAACCAAGGGTCAGAAATCAATTTAAGAATTATTTTATGTATATATATATATGTATATATACACATATATATCTTTAGCTAAATAGTACACACATACACAAAGACCTGAGAAAAGGTCTGTTTGTACAAACTTTAAAAAATAATTATTTTACAGATGGTGGATATTGTTCTTTTTCATAAATAATATTTTGACTACAGTTGTTATTTTGTGGCACATTTTTCCCACTGTATATTTATTAACCTTCCTTTGCTAATCATGGGTTAGCCTAAAGACAGCCTTACTTTAAAATTATTTGTTGCTGCAACAGTTTTAGAATTTTTTGAGAATGACTTTGAGGATTACGCTGAGTTATCTAGTCATTTGTTGCTGTTATCCCCATCTGGACGTGAAGTCTCTCGTCCATCCCAGGAAAACACTTCCCTAACATGTTAGTGTGTCGATTCTGTACCTTTGTTATTCTTCTCTCAGGGATTTTATTGTATATCTGTTCCTTTCTTCCTCTACACTTCCCCCCGTTAAATACTGCCTGAACTTAAGAATATTTACATCTTAAAGTCTTGTGTCCTAGTCTTCCTTTTAAGTTGATATAGTCATATGACATACTGAAATTTTAAGAGATATATTTGGGAATCAGTAGGTGGTGCTTCTGAGGATGATCTGTGAGGGAGCTGACTCATCTGGCAAGCTGTAGAACCTCCTTATTCTTCCACCATATTAGACACAGAATCTTACTGTGGTGACTAGACTGCTAAGAGCCATTTTGTAATCCGAGGAAGAGAGCCAAACACCGAAGATAATGAGTTCTGATGGCATCACGTGCTGCCCTATCCGCTCACATTGTCCTAAAGCTGGAAGAAAAGTAAACACCTCCCTTGTATATGTGAACACCGGGCTTCTGCTCGGTGCCACAGAGACCTTCTCAGATAATGGACAAAGGTAAAGCACTTGTCTGTAGCAGATGCCTCTTTATGCATCAGCTTTTCTTCGTGTTCTCAGGTTTCTTATCCTTCCTGCAGCTCTAAGTCATTTTCACTTCATTTTTTAAAAATCTGGTTTCACTTTTATGTATTTATGATAGTTTATTCAAGATACGCAAGTATAATTTGTAAGATTTAAAAAAATTTCTGTTAGACTCTTTTCAAAATGCATTTGTTTTTCTGAATCCTTATCTTTGTATGCCTACTTGACTGTTATTGATGTCACTTCCTTCTTGGGACAGTAAAGCCAGTTGGTGTTGACCAGATGACCAGAGCTTACATATTTCTTCTGCTCTAGATCCCCTGTGGGTTTCTAGAACTAAAGAGCCCTGATATTGATGAGAGGATAGAATGAACTGTCAAAAGGTGGCCACTCAGACTTTTGGCATTTATCTAATATAGTGGTTTGAATGAGAATGAGTACCATAGATTCATATGCTTGAATACTTTGCCCCCAGTTGGTGGTATTGTTTGGGAAGGATTAAGAGGTCTGGCCTTGGAGGAGGTGTACCACTGGGAGAGGGCACTGAGGTTTCAAGACTCCCATGTTCTCTGCCTTTTGCTTGTGGACTGAGATGTGATCTCTCAGCTGCTGTTCCAGCCACCTGCTGCCATGTCTTCACTTTACCATCCTGAATTCTAACTCTCTGGAACCATAAACCCAATTAACTTCTTTCTTTTATTAGTTGCCTACCTCTATCATTGTGTTTTATGCAATAGAAAATTACACAGGTCTCTGACATCTAACCTACAGGATGAAACTGAAGCCTACACATTGATGCACCAATGGTGGGCATGACCACACCTTGCCTGGGACCATGTAGATGAGCATATTTTTGATCCTCTATTTAAACATTGATCTCGCTTTAGAACCTATTGCTCACAATAGAAAAGAAACAAATAAGACTTTTTTTAAATAGGAATCTCCACAAGGTTGTATGTAGTTCCATTTTTGCCTGGTAACGAGAGGATAATAGGCTTGCAGGACTAGTCCATTCTCCATTGCCAAGAGAGGCTAAGTCTAGTCTCAGAGCAGAGAACATCCTTGCCTGGTACTTCTTCCTAAAATGGGTTGGGATTAAAAGGCTCTTGCAACTCTTACCGGGCGTGGTAAGAGGCCACCTGGAAAGGAGAATTGCGAGACAGGAGGGCTGTGTGGGAGTGGTAACCACTTTCTGATAAAGAATGATCTTTTTCTTGGTGGCTCATCTGAAGCAGGTGCATGCCACAGATGGTGGCTTCCACCTCTGTATTCTTCAAAAATTACCCACTCAACACATCAGAGGTTTGTTATCCAATGCACCCACAAAGCAGATAAAAATTCTTCTCATAGCTCTGCAAAACATAGTTCTACATTCCCAGTCCTAGTTGGAGCATTACAATTGAGTAATTTCCTCCCACCCAGGATTCTCTTGGTTTAACATTAAATCCAAGGTGTTTCACATGAAAAATCCATCATCTCAAATTTGTGTTTGAAATTATATTTATGACTGGTAAGCATATCCTAACTCTTCCATTTCTGAAAACTTGTAAACATGTTGGAGTTAAGCAGCCTCCACACAAAGGATAACAAATATCCGCAAAATTGCTCTAGAGTTACAATTGCTAACCTCCCAGTTCTCAATGATGTCTTTCTTTGCTCAAGATTTGAAAGTTAATGTCAGAATGTTATTGAACTTGGGGAATCACAACCTGTGCCCCAATCAGTTCTGACTAACCCTGTCCTCAATATGCCAATAAAGGAGCCAGATTAATAGTGGAGAACAGAAAAGGGGGATTTATTCAAAGTGACCACATTGAAACAAGGGGCAAAGAGATCCAGCAAACACCTCAAGTCCATGTTTTGGGTCCTGAAGTGAGATACAGGCTCAGTGATATGCTTCTATGTGGTCCCAGGCAAGGTGTGGTCATGCCCACCATTGATGCATCATTTCTAGGCTTCAGTTTCATCCAGAAGGTTAGATGTCAGAAATGTATGAATCTCTTTCTGAGAGACTCCTTCTAGCTGGGAATTTTCCTTCTCCCAGCATGAGAGTCCTAGAGAAGTCCACATTTCTTTGGGATTCATTGTTCCAACAGGCCGATTAATCAAATTGAGAGAGAAAAGTGACTAGTTAGAATATTTTCGTTTCTGCCATGACAATGACAAGAATCACTGAAGTAGTGTTTCTGACCCTACCTTTGGGTCCTTTCCCTCCCTTTAAGTTCCAGTTCCATTTTCTCTTCTTATACCTAACACTTTAGTTCTATTTGCTGAAGAATTTTTATCTGCTCCCTTCAACCTGTGATACCAGGTTTACAGACCCGGAATGAACCCCTAGAGCTTCGTGGTTGTACTCCACCTTATCTTTCCAATACGACTTATCAATTAACCATAAAAATGGATAATTATCTCATTAATGTGTCCAATACAATACATCCTTACTTGGAACTTTACTTGTCTTTTGTATTAGAATGTTTTCTTCATCCTTTATAATCAATTTACACTTTACCCTCTTTCGAAGCTATAGCTTAAACCCTTTCACATTGTTCTGATACTTTTGAAAAACACTATTGCCATTAAAAATGGGTTATAAGATGTTCAGATTCAGAAATTATTACATAGGTTCGTGACTTCTTGTTCTATCACAGGTTAAGTATAGACAGTCACATTTACTCCAGGATGATAGGCCAGTGACCCTCCTGACTCCTTCCTATAAAGGGATTCCTACACTCAACAAGTCCAGCTGCCATGATCTTTCTCCTTTTTTGTAAAGATTTGTTTGTTCATTTGTTTGTTTGTTTGTTTGCTTATGTGAATACACCGAGCTGTCTTCAGACACACCAGGAGAGGGTTTCAGATCCCCATTACAGATGGCTGTGAGCCACCATGTGGTTTCTGAGAATTGAACTCAGGACCTCTGGAAGAGCAGTCAGTGCTCTTAACTGCTGAGTCATCAGCCAACAAAGACCGCCTTATGAAGATGGCAGGTTTTTTTTTTTTTGCTCTAAAATGCAGTGATGTGAAATGCATCATTAATAATAATAACAGATTAATTTAAACTACATAATTAGGATAATGTAATTAATTAACCTTACCTGTGTCCTGTGTGCATACTGTAAACTAGGAGGCTTTGAATGTTTCCAGGTAAATGTTATAGAAGATACAAGACAGTGTTTATATTGTACATGTAGCACATACAAAGTGTGAGATACAAAGTCAAACACACAACCTCACCTAGGAATCATCTAAGGAATCTCTGTCAGAACTATTATTTTGGAGTTATTGGTTGGGCAAATTTTAGGTAGGAAGTCCTTTCTGCTCTCCCTGTGGATGGTCATCTCATTAGCTGCTTTCTCTATAAATATCTCTATATCATGAGATAAATAGAATAATCTATGCTGGAAATAGTTTATTCATTAGCTTCTCTAAAGCACAATGCTTTTTATTCCTGGACTATTTTTTCTGTTTTCCTTTTCTTTGGCACAGTCAGGGGGCAGCTTGACCCATAACATCGAAACAAACATGCCTGAGTCTAAAGTGGGGGCAGCCAAATTCCATTTCCAGAGCCAGCAACTCAGTGAGTTTAAACAGCACAGGACAACTCCACAACATAACCTATGCACAGCAGCTGCTTTGCTTTGGCCACCATAACTTTTGCTCCTTCAGCTCCCATTTGATCCATGGAAGGTAAGATTTCCTTGTGCCACACCTGAGCTAATTAAAAACCACCGGTAAGCATGTTGACTTTGGGTGTCTGCGATGGTTTGTATAAGCTCAGCCCAGGGACTGGCACTATTAGGAGGTGTGGCCTGTTGGAGTAGGTGTGGTGTGTGAGCTAAAAGACCCTAATCATAGCTGCCTGGAAGTCAGTCTTCTACCAGCAGCCTTCAGGTGAAGATGTAGAACTCTCAGCTCCACTTTCCCCATGCCTGCCTAGATGCTGCCATGCTCCTGTCTTGATAATTGACTGACCCTCTGAACCTGTAAGCCAGCCCCAATTAGATGTTTTCCTTATAAGAGTTGCCTTGGTCATGGTGTCTGTTCACAGCAGTAAAACCCTAAGACACTGTCCCTTCATAGGAAGGAGTAAGGAGGGTCACTGGACTATCATCCTGGGGTAAATGTGACTGTCTATACTTAACCTGTGATAGAACGAGAAGTCACAAATCTCTGAAATAATTTTTGAAGAACCAGTATTTTTTTTCTTAGCAAGATTTAGATATTCCTTCAGGAAGGATGTTTTTCCAGTTCTCAATTGGACCTTTTCTATCAAAGAAAAATAGATTGATAGGCCAATGATTTGAAGCATAAAGAGGATAAGCATTAAGAGTCAAGGGAGAGAGTGAAGGCATTGGTGATAGATTGTGGAGACAGGAATGTGAGGGAGGGGAAGGTATGTGTAGAGAGACAGAGCAGGAGAAAAGTTTGGGGAGATGGGGGCAAATCTGTCTGACCAAAACCAAGAGATGTTCACAGGAATTGGGTTTAGAAGTTTAAGCTGATAAAAACCTGATGTGCTGAAATAGAGGAATCAAGGAGAAGACATGGGTGAAGATAAAAAGGAGACTCAAAGGTGGGAGCTCTGACCATTTGCTGTTTAACTGGAGGAATTTAGTCCCACGTTCACAGATGGTAGGTTCGAAAATACCAAGTCCAGGCCAGAAGTTCTGGTCATTGAGAATGACCTATCGAGGCACCTATCAAGGTCCATCTCGAGGTCCAGTTGTTCCTGAGGAACAGAGGAGCTACTGCTTTTACTGTAGGCTTGAATAGGCCAAGTCTAATTCTCTACTAGATGCTTTCTTCAGTTTAGAAATAACATCAGAAGGAAGTTCCTAAGAGTTCCTTAGACCTCCATGAGGCAACTATCGGGAAAAATGAAAGATCCCAGGGTCTGAAATGAAGTCAGTCTCCAGGCACCAGTGGGTATCCTTACCTACTTACCTGCTTAGAAAGAATGGCCAGCATTGTGCATATCTCTCAAAACTGCAAGGGTGGTCCTCTCAAGTATGGAGTTTGATTAGAAGATAAGAAAGAGAGTGAGTTTTCTACTCTGCCAATAGGAGTTGAGACAAACCCCGGCTCTGTTCACATGGTTTAGCCGCTAGAAACCATGGCTCCTGATGAGATTAGGTCACTGAGTCCAGAAACAATATATAAAGAAAGCACCTGGTGATGGAAAGGTTCCTGTCAGGCTGAACCTAGAGGGACGATCTTCCCAGGTTTCAGCACCAAAAAAAAGTTATAAGTCTGTAGAGAAAAATGGAAGAATCGAATCAGTTGGACCTCGAAATGTCAGGAGCAGACTTTCATCAGTCTGAGAGGTTGGCACACCCAAACCCTGCTTGGTACCTCAGACACAGGTGAACAGACTGTGAGGTCTGAGAACAGATTCTGTAGTCAAGCATACGGATGGAAGGGCATGAGTCAAATGCTTTCGGAAGCTCCTAGGTGGGAGATAAGTCAGACTGCTCATTTCTGCAACCTCTGGGCTCCTCCAGGATGTGTGATAGTGGTCGGCTGCTTTCCAGAATCCCATGGGCGTTGGGATGCCTAAAGCCTAGAACCTGTTTTATGGTCCTCTCTCAAGTGCCATCGTTACATTATTCAAGTAAGAGTATGCAATAAATGCATTTGATGTTTCTTTAAAGAGTCAAAATAATGAGCCTCCGACTTCAAGAGATAATGCAGGGATACATTGTTTCTGTGTGGTTGGAATTGCTGCTGTTGGTTGGCATTAACCAGGAGGTGCTAGGGCTGTTAGGAAGTAGGGTAGGGACATCGTTTCCTTCTTGCAAAATGTGCTGAATGGTGTAACTAGTGATGATGAGTAAATATCTCTTTACTGAAGCATTTGTTGTGTGTTCGTTTTGTTCTTTTGGTTCCTAAAGCATATCTTTCCCCACCTTCCCAGTAAATCGATCATGAAGCATCCCTCCCAGACGCAGCAGTGGAGGGTTACTTTGGGGAAGTTCCTTTTTGTGTTCTTCAGTATTTCTTGTCCTGATGGCACATTCCAAAACCCTAACTGTGTATGTACTTGCTTGCTCGGTCTATTTATCACTGTGGAAATATCATCGTCTTCCTAATCTATACCTGTAACATTTGTTTTTAACTGTATTGGATGGCGAGGACTGTGGTCTGTGTCTCAGTAAAAGGCTTTCTCATAGAAGAAGCCATGCAGAAGCTTAAGCATCATTTTTAGAACAATGCTTTCTACAAAACTGCTTTAGAGTGAAAATAGAGCATGCTGGGGGTGGGAGGTATAAAAGTGACAGGAAAGACTTCCAGGACCAGATAAGATGGTTTGAATAATGTGAAACGAGCGTCTCTCCTGCAGGACTCCACAGTGGCATCCATCCACACAGAGTCAAGCCCTGTCTGGGTGAGGTCACTGCACACAGCTGTGCTGGTGGTCTGCTCTGTCCCCAGTGTGCAGGTCTGTGTGAACACCACCGTCAGGAGGAATACAATGATTCCAAGAGCCTAGGAATGAGACAGAATTCCTAGGAGGCAGACCTAGGGAGAAGGTCCACATCTAGTTAAGAAATACGGCAAATTTTCTTCTTCCTTACCCTCCTAACCGGAGACAAAATCCTGGAAGTTTAAGACAGAGCCCTTGTGAGCTTTTTCCTGTCATTAGAGGACCCTACTGATTTACTGGCTCATCAAGCTCAAGACGGGATCAGGACATGTTTACACTACAGCCATGGTGGGTCAAACAACCATCCTGTCTTGTTTCAAACTGACTAGCCCTAAATTAGGGTGGAAAAAACACTCCAAAGACTCTTAAAATAACAAAACAGTCTTCAAGCAGAGGCCTTCCTGTCTCTGTGTGCTCTGCCCTTTGCTCTTTGGGGTGTGCGTGCGTGCGTGCGTGCGTGCGTGCGTGCGTGTGTGTGCTTCCCTCGCCCCTGATAAAAGCCTTTCTTTACCAGCTGATTCTGTCTGCTTCTGCCTGCTGTGTCTGAGATTCCCCTGCTGCAGCTGCATTACTACCTGTTGCACCCAATTTGTCTTTTAATTCCTTAACTGGCAGAGAAAATGAACCTAATTAAGAACGTAGACAGTAACAATGGGATCACAGAGGGGCTATCACAGCGTTCCAGAAGATTCTGGCTCGAAGCTACTTTTCTTTAAAGCATCTTTGAGGTGTGTTGTCTAATGAGGAGAACAGTGTCAAATCTCCATCTTATCTGTCAGAAATCCCGTAACCTTGGCAAGATTGGAGTTTGCCAGGGTCTAGCCACGAAAATGCTACCAGTTTGTACCAGACATTCTCAGAGACCTTTTTGGGGATCGTGAGTCTTTTGAGCTGCAGAAAGTGGAGGAATCTACTTCCTGACTTGAGACTCCTGCTTTTCTATTTTATTGATGCCGCATTTTTCTTTCATAATACTTAGTATTTCACAATTACTTTAATAAGGTATAATATATTAAAACATTGTATTAACATAAATTAATAACATCATCTGGGCTTCTAAGTGGTTTTCATTTTGTTTCTTTCTGTTTATTGTATCTTTTTTATTTATAATGTTTTCCTTTTTATGAAGTTCATAATTCCCCTTTGCCTCTGTCTTTCCATTCCTTTGATTTTCTTTCTTAGTTCAAACTGGTTGCGTTTCATCTTACTAGTTTTATTTTATAGTTATCTCTGAGGCATAGTCTATGGAAACAGAGGGCATGATCACTAAAGAGGTAGACTTGGGGACAGATGACAAGTTCGACTACTGTTTTTACCTGTGCCTGCCTGGTCTCAAGCAGGCCTTTGAGTTTCTCTCTTAGCCTTTAACATGGATCTGACGATGGATTGTTCTAAGTCTCCAATGACAGACATGCGTGTAAAGATTCCGGCCTGGGGCCTAGTGTCTAGGAAGGTCGTCTGTAATGTTAATGTTCCAGCGGTTCAAGGGGCCCCTGTAGTTTCTTCATAGGAGACTAATTCCACCAGAGGAGCTCTCAGCCTTTGTATCGGTTACTGTCAACTGTGGCATTAAAGAAGCACAAATATTCCATCCACCTCTGCGTTGGGACAGAGAAAGCCAAATGGCTGCACTTTTTACAGCTCACTGATGTAAAAAGCTCTCACCCTCTGTCTGTACGTACTGTCCTTTGCTTGAATGTCTAAATGAGGTCACTAGGGAACGATTCTCTGTGGACCAGGAAGCACCAACCATGTGGTCCTAGAATGTCACAGAATTGAGCTGTCTGGCAGGTGCTCCTGGATACAAGGACCTGCTCTTAGGCTGCGTCTGTCCTCGGAAGACGGTGCTTTCTTGTTTGCACACCTTGAAATGAGGCCAAGAGTAAGACGTTTTACTAGGGTTCTGGTGTCACATTTACTGAGAGATTTGGATTATAGAAAACTGATTTTTTTTTTCATTTGAAAGGACCACATAGGAAAAAATTTATCCATAAGAGAAGTAGTGTTCCCAACATCTGAGTTCCATCACCCCCATAATGACCATATCCATCTTCACCACAAAACAGCAGGATTCTTCCAGGTGCTCTGCCCTCTCAATTTAGATGCGATTGAGCTCAGTATTTTATCTTCCCTGAAAACTCTGACCGGACCAGACTCTCTGTTCACTCATTTTCCCGCATTCTGGATTTTCATAAAAATTCTCTGAGGCACTGCTCTTAGGGATGTTAGGCACTGCTGAATGGAAAGT
This sequence comes from Rattus rattus, assembly GCF_011064425.1. NCBI lineage: Eukaryota > Metazoa > Chordata > Mammalia > Rodentia > Muridae > Rattus > Rattus rattus. Next base: position 33,383,528 of record NC_046167.1, on the reverse strand, counting down.
GAGATGATTGTATTTGTTTCTCCATATCTGGTCTGCAAACCTTGTACCCAAATCATTTGAGAGGTGCCAAATTAACATACAATTCCAAATTCAGAACGGGACCCTGTATTCTATTCTCTGTCATAGAACGATGATGAGGTGAATATTGCCTGCGCTCTGCATTTTAAGACGTTTTAAGTGTGCACTACAGCGTTAGCTTTGTCACATAAATTAAGAAGTCTGTTCACACCTAGAAGCGAATGCATTGAATCTTAACCCTTAGCCAGCCTTACCCACTTGTCCACCTCGTCCCAGGCTGGCAGCTGCTTCTGTGAAGTATACTCGGCCTTGCTCTGGTCACCTTTCCATCATATAAAGCCTACTCACGCTCCTTGTCCCAGCTCTAGCCGATGCCAAGGTGATTTTCCACTCCTCCACATTACTTTGTCCACTGGTCTGGTTTTTCCAAGCATCCAGTGCCATTTATGAAGTTTCTATTTCACCACTGAACTTTGACAACAGTTTTTGGGGTCACCACCATCCACCTGCTTGCTTTCTGCAGTGCACACTCAGAGATCACTGTAGTCATGGCTTAACTTGTACTCTTGCCCACTCTGCAGGATGAGAAGGGTGTGTCAGAGTTGTGAGATGGAATCTAATGCCTACCCTGCCTGAGATAGCAACATGGTACTGTAGTTTGGAGAATAGGAAGCTGTCTGAGGTGATGGTTCTTCCCGAGCAGGGGCCTGTAGTTAGGAATCCAGACCCACTGTGCTTCTGCAGCTGCTCCGCCTATTTTCCATGAAATCTGACTAAAATCTTTCTGGTATAAATTTTTCAGTCTGCCAAAAGCATGTGGCCATTCAAGCCATACCGGGAATGCTAAATTATTTATCTTGTTTAGAGTAACATGAGATCATGCGTTTTCATAGCTCAAAGTCTGCAGTGATCTGGGTAGGTTTTGTTGCTATTGTTTTTGTACTCACAAGCACAGTGTTGACTCCTAAGACCATACTTCCCACCAAGGCCTTTTACCAGTGTATCGTAGATAACCTTGCTGTCCCTGGCAGGTTCCAGAATCCCATCTAGTGTACCAAGTGCACTCATCTTTCACTGTTTTCTCTGCTTCCTCTAGGACTATAAGTAGCTTCTCTGGCTTGCTCAGTTTCTGATAGCCCTGACAGTTTTGAAGAGTACCAGTCAAGTATTAATAAAAGGTCCCCATGTTGGGTTTTCTTTTTTCCCTCCTAATTATTCTCGAGATACATATTTATATGAGGAATTTCACAAAGATAAACTGCCATTGTGTCTAATATATAGTTTATTAATTGTATAAAATGTATTTGCTATATGTGTATGATTTATTGCTAGTGATATTGACCTTAGTCACTTATAGTTACTGTTACAGTTTCAGATAGGTTTGTCCACTGTGACATTTTTCTTTCTATTTGGAAGGGGATTCCTACTCTGGCTATGCTCTTACCAAGTGGGAAGTATATCTACTTCTTTAAAAGTATAAAAAACATGGAATTCCTCTCTTTTATTAATCTGTCATCTTTTATATTTATAAGAATGGATGCATGAGTACTTATTTTATGTTTTTTGGGCATAACTCTTAGTTTTGTCACTCAGATTCTTTAGTCATGGGAGCTCTTTCAGTTGATGCCTCCCCATGTCTCTGTGTGTATTTGTGTTCTAATGGTTTGATAGGTACTTCTTTCTTTTGTTGCAATATAATCTAGGTTTCTCAAGATGACTGATTAAGACAATGGCATTTTGTAGTTTCAAATCTCATGGAATTCAATTTTATATAGGAATATCTATCAACCATTTACTTTTTTTTCCTTCTGCTCTTAAAACGCCTTCTCGTTTCTAAGGACAGAATGATGAGTGGCTATATGAACTTATAAATAAAAGTCTGCTCATGTGTCAATTTAATTATTCTCATTTTATATGGCATAAAACACTTTTTCCAAAATAATTTACTAATTTTCTCAATGCACTTCATTTTACATTGTGAAACTCTTTTGTTTTTAATTTTGTGTTTGTGTGTCTGTTTGGTATGTGCACTTGTGCGAAGGTGCCCAGAGGCCAAAGGCATTGAATTCCATTGGAATTTAAGTCTCATGTGGTTGTGACTCATTCACTGTGGGTGCTGAGAACTGGATTTGGATCTTATACAAGCACAGTATGTGCTTTTAACTGCAGAGCCATTTCTCCAGTCCCAAGCATTTACTGTAGTTTTTATTTGCCTTTTAGTATTAAGGCATTGATTGACTGGATTTTGATTACATGAACTCAATCTACTTGACTTTTTAATCTAATTGATTGAGTCGCTATTAAAACCATGTTATTCTGCTCTTCCTGTCCTTTTTGGATCTTAATGAACACTTTCTTAAAGAAGGAGTGTCTTTTGCTAAAGAAGTCTAACGAACATATATTAGTCCTTACTTGAAAACTATGTCTACTCTAACTCATTGCCAAAAGACAGCTTCATGGCACAAGCGCTATCTAGAGTATGACTGCCAGGAACAACGTGTGTGAAAGTTTTGTACTCAGCTCACTACTCTGACTTTTCTGTGTTACTCCATAAAAGAAAACAAAGCAAAAATTGACTTGGACTTACCAGTTTGTATCCTTTGTGGAATGATGCTTGAACATTATTTTTCCCTCTTCTGTGTACTGTGGTACTAAAGGAAGCAGCCATACAGGAACTGTACCTGGATTCCCAAAGGAAATATGCAATAAAGTGGATGGTCCTTTCCACCACCTCATGCTGCCCTCTATAAGGAGTTTGTATCAGACTTTGAGGTAGCAGGGATGTCTTGAGGATGTTTGTGTTTAGGTTTCTATCAGAGTTAACACAGCACCTCTCAACCTGTGTTTTATGATCGCTTTGGTTGTTGAGAAACCTTTTCACAAGGGTCACATATCATGTAGCCTGCATATTAGATATTTATGTTGATTCATAACATTGCATAAATTGCAGTTATGAAATAGCAACAAAAATAAGTTTACATTTGGGTGTCACCACAACCCAAGGAACTGTGTTGAAGGGTCATAGCATAAGAAGGTTAAGAACCACTGTCTTAACATGTGATGTCTTCCTCTTTGGGGTGACTGACTGGAGACTCAGAACTATGTGGCTCACTTACATCCCAGAATTCATCTCTGATTGGACTTACTCTTCTATTTTCCATTTGTACTTTAATTTCCATGTCCATTAATTATTTGGGTTTAGATTTAGGTTTTTGCTGTGTGTTAGTTTATGTCTTTATGCAACTATAATGAACACCCAAGATGGTCAGCTTTAAAAAGAAAAAAAGGTTATTTTGGCTCACAAGTATAGAGATTTCAGTCCATGGTCGATTGGATGCATTGTTTTGGGCCTGTTGTAGGCTGGTGGGAATCCACAGAGGAACAAGAACACTTACTCTCTGCAACCTAGAAGTGAAAAAGGAGGAAATGGAAATCTCGTTATTCTCTCGGAGGGTGTGTCTGCATGACTTAAAACTTCTCAACATCTCCCATCAGTGTCAATGGACACCAGGACTATCCTATGGGCCTCTGGTTAACATTCTAGATTCAACCAATACCCATCATTCTTTCTCTGTATTGGCATTCTAGGCTTCCCTGTGCTGTGTAGAGTGTTTGCCAACATCCCTGGTTTCTGCCCATTAGTGCCACCACCTCACATTTCTGACACCCACATGTAACAGTTTAAAATGTCATGGACATTTTCATATGTTCCCTAGTGAATAACACTGGTGGTATTTGTAGTACCAATGGATCCATCTAAAAAACACTCCCACACCTGAGACTTGGGGGAACATTGTGAAGAGGAGCAAAACGATTGTACGAGCCAGAAGATCAGGGAGTTTGCTGTGAGATTGTGTCTCCTAGTCATGTCGTAAGCTGCACCCATAAGCCTGGCTAAAGTGGCTGCCCAAATGGAGCCAAACAAGGATGACACTAGTAGACGTTCCAAAGTGGACTGAACAGGAGAGTCCTTTACAAAAAGAACGGAAGGCAACCATGAATGCTGAGAATGGGAGAAATAGTCTTCCCCAGGAAAGATCACATCCATTAGTTATATATGCATAGATACGTGCATGTGTGTAATAAACCATGAAAAGGGCTATCAATTGGAAAGAGGAAGGAGGAACATATGAGGGTTTGGAAAAGGAAATGGAAGAGAGAAATGTAATTATATTATAATCTCAAAAAATTAGGTCACTTGCATTTATGTCAATGGTAAAATATTTTTGGAAGTCAATTGTAGTAGTGCACACTTTAAATCCAGAACTCAGGAAGCAGAGGCAGGTCAGTCTCTGTAAGTTCAAGGTGAGCATGGTCCACATGGAGAATTCCAGAATAGCCAGCATTACATAGAAAGATCCTGTGTGAAAAAATTTACTTTGTTTCAAGGTAATTTATGACATTTCAAAATAGCAATAATGATATGAATAAGCCTTAACTGCTTTTTGAAAAAGCATAGAGCATGTGTATATATTTGACCCTAGAAATTAGAACAGTAATCTGTGACCAGTACACCATTGCTATCTCTGACTCCCTGCTAATGTATTCATTTGGACCTAGGAGTGGACTTTAGCTTCAGAAGGTGCCATGCTTTTAAAGTGTTAGGAAGGAGAATGTCAACTGGACAAAGCTCCTTTGGGATGTCCACTAACGTTCACTCATAAGCCTGGTAAATCAGGAGATGGTGGTTGCTGGGTGTCCCTTAAGTCTGTCTGGGCCGACAGCACACAAACAATGACTTTTGCTGCCTATCAAGGTGTGAGTATGATCTGGGATAGGCAACCATGGCGGAGAAGGGGAAAAGATTTTGATCAGGACATAGGGACATAGAGAGAGTTTGACACTTTGAAAAGGGGCACTCATTACATCTAAAGATGATTTTGGGACTGCATGGTGTGTTTGTATTATTGTGTGTCTTCTTGGCAAAGACATCATTTGTCAGAGTAAAATAATTGAACTGTGAGCTTTACATGATTTGAGTCTTTTTTTAAAAGTTGCATAGAGTGCAAACATGCCTTTTGCTTTAATAAACATGATTTCATTTTGCTTTCATTATATATTCCTTTGAAGAAGAGCCATGAGGTAGCTTTTCTTTTGTTATGGCATATCAATCAAATGAAATGAAGATATTTAGAAACCCATATGAAGTACTTTTCAAATCAAAGATATGAAATTCATCCAAGCTGACAAATTAGATGACCGCACTTACTTATACCTGTCTAGATCTTCGTATGAAGGGTAAAATGAAACTATGTAAGGAAACAATGAATTTCTTTGCCTTAAAGTCAAGCCATGTTTTTGTTGTTGTTCAAATGGTTACTATCTTCCAAAATTCTCCAGCTATAACCCCTGATGGAATCAGATATGTAGTACATGTATTGCTAGGAGGCACAGCACTTGCCTAGCATGTAAAAGCCCTTGGGTTCATCCCAAGTTCTGACAGCAAAAGAAAAATAAAATGAAAAGTGTATGCTAAAAGAGTTTGGGTTCCAAAAAGACTGACCATCGGCCACGGATATCTTACAACAAACCTGAATTTTGTTTAATTGCACAACTCGTTTCTTTTCAGTCTTCCCTGTTAGGTAGCAAGCACAATTTTCCTTTGCTAAATTCCGCGTTCCTGTACCTAGCAGAAGCTAGGTGCATGATGGGTACTTAATACACATGTGGGTTAGTTTGTATGTAGTAAGAGTGCAAAGTATTTCCCCCAAAAAAAGTATAGCAATAATATTCAGAACTTACAGAGCACTCACAGTGTGCCATGTGGCATGCTGAGGTCTCTTATGAATGGCCTATGGAATAGACTTGGGACAGAAATGGGACTGAGTTGTGAGACATGAGAAACGATCACATATGTCTGCCAGAAAGATGGTCATAGACCTCATGGCACTCTCAAACAAAACCATCTCCAACATTTTATACCTTTTAGGCTTGGAAGGCTGAGCCTCTAGTTCTTGTCTTTGAGTATGGTTCACTTTGGAGGAATGTAGACTTAAGAGAGCAGCTTTTTGCCATGGGCTGATCCTGAAAAACCCATCAACCCTGCCATCAGTTCATCTCTAGTGCTCCATGGAAAAGGACTGCCCACCGCCCAGTGTCCTTACATACCAGCACTCCCCAGGAGCTTCCTACCTATTAACTTTGATTTTCACTGAATCATTTGAGCTAGGTTGTAATTCGTCCGTTCACACAAAGTTCATAGAGATTAAATCACTTTTTCAGATAAGCAGGCTTTTTTTTTTTTTAAATATAAGATTATGGTTTAGCATGGCTAATTTCTTTTTTCTTTTTTATTATTGGATATTTTTTGTTTACATTTCAAATGTTATTCCCTTTCACAGTTTCCCAGCCATAAGCCCCCTATCCCATCCCCCTCCCCTACTTCTATAAGGGTGATCCCCGTCCCCAACCATCCCCTCCCCCCCTCCCCCCCTTGACATTCCCCTACACTGGGGGGCCCCGCCTCCGCAGGCCCAAGGGCTTTTCCTCCCATTGGTGCCCACCAAGGTCATCAGATAAACAGTTTTAACTATCTAAATTTAAGTCTGTGTCCAAAGCCTGTTTATCTTAGATTTCTTCAGAATAAAAATCAAGGAGAAGAACAGGAGTCAGGAGACTTGGAGATATCATGCCAATTTGCTGTTGATTTTGAATGTGACCTTAATTTGTTCAGTCTGTTAACAATGAGACGGAATTGCAGGGGCCATTTGAAATAGAAGATTTCTTGGGGATTTCGTTGGAGTGAGGAGTATGAACCAGATGGTCTGGGGGGAGTTGCCTGGAGTCTATATTTATAACCAACTCTCGGTGTTGCCTATCCTGTTCCCATCTGAAGCCCCTCATATGACCTTAGCTTCAAAAAACAGGGAATCTTAAAATGTCAGTTCTTTTTCTGCAAAACAATTTCAACTATCATACATGTATGTATATAAAAGTTAGAAAGTATGTTAAGGTGGTAAATATAAAAAGATGGATTTGCCATCAGTTCCCAAGAGCTGTGTCTGCTCGCTCCCCTGCTCTGAAGTTCTAAGCCCTTTAGCTGCCCTCTCCAGACGGTCTCCTAGGAGGTAATTACCACACCTACACACACACACACACACACACACACACACACACACACACACACACACACTGTTCTTCAGGCTCTGTGCATTCTCACTCCGAACCGCAACAAAACCAGACCTGAATGCTCCAACTGCCTCTCAGTCATTTCACACACTGTCCTCTTTAGCCTGGTAAAATCAAATTTCTAGAAACTTGTAATTTAGCAATTAGATTATATGTTAAATTCTCAGTCCACAATAAATTCACAGCCAATTGATAAAGATATAAACCGCCCACCTAGAAAAAGATAAAAATCGATTTAGTTCACCTAAATCTGAACCATCCTCCTCCATGGACCCCATCTTGACCTTTCTCGCTTCTCCTCCTCCTCTCTCCTTCCTAGACTTTTCCCCGCCTACCCTTCCCTCTCATCCAATAATAGGCTTTGCCTTATCCTGGACCCACCTTGCTGCATAATGACATCATCCTACAGAAGTATGAGCTAACTCTTATAGCACACTGGTTAATTGCTATAGGTGAAACTGGTGGATGGAGGCCTAAATTGGAAGCTGAAAGTTTATGAGGAAAAGTAAAATACTTGCTTGTTATCAAAATACCCTTTCTCTCTTGTTGATTATAAAAGGACATGTAACAGATTTGGAACAAATATCATCCTTAATTACTCGATCAAAATCATTTTTTTTTAGTAATAAGACACTTTTACCTCCTGCTCATGTGCTATGAAATACACATCACTTCTACTGATTCTCATTCAGAACACACTTCCATCTGATCGTGATATAACACTATAAGACAAACCCAGATTGAGGAACAACTTACAAAATAATTTCATTTCAAATTGGGAAGCCAAAGGAGAGACTGAAGAATTTCCAGAGTTCAAAGGAGAATAAGGAGGCAAAAACAAACACCACGAAAAATCCTGGAACAAAAATTTACATCAATAAGATGTGACAACAGTATTTAGAATATGACCTTCTACAGTATTTATTTTTGACCAATATATAATAGTAATCAGATGTTAACATAAAGGTAGATTTGGTGGAGGATAACATGGCATTTGCAACTTTTCTGTAAGTCTCAGTTATGTTAAAGTAATTTTTAAGTAAAAAATTCTGTGGGTATATTGTTCAGAGCTTTTTCTTTTTACTTGTTCCAAAGATTTTTTAGTACAAATGCACTCATACAGATGAGTTGTTTAAATTCTATGTGTCATGTGATTTGCAAGTAACAGCTTTGCATTCAATTATTTCATTATAAAACCCTATATTTTAACCTAAATTTAAAGTTTTATTAGACAGTTGTGAACAAATCCTTGGTCTTATGAGTTCATGTGTCATTGCTAAATCTAAACATTTTAGTTAACTAAGTGACAGCTAACACTTATTGCATTTTACTAGAGATCAGGGAACTGTATGATGAATGTTTGAAAAATACCCTACTTGGCATAAATGTCCCTGTTACTCTATTATTACTATGTTATAGAAGTGAAAATATTTAGAGATGTAAAATAGCGGTTTAATTTCACCCGACATTTGTCTGTGGGAGCCAAGACTTAAACCATTATTTAAGCTTTTAATTATACTATTTATAATACACCTTACTAATAATAAAAAGTTGCTTCTCTCTCCCTGATATTATCCATAGAGTCAACATTTTAAGATTAGATCATAGTGAAAAAAAACTTGGCCAAAGCCATGACCTTCAACTCAATGCAGACAAGCAGAATAGGGGTGTACAGAGAAGATGGACATCAGTGACTCTAAGAGATTCCTTGCAGAGAGTAATTAAAAACAAGAAGGAATGTAGGCTGGCTCCGAAGGTAATAGCAATTTGGCATTCATCCCAGAACCCTATACAAGGACTAACTCAACCAAGACACTTGACTTGGTGTTGGGTGCTCAATAAGGTTAGAGGTAAGAAGGCCGAGGAAGTGATGATCCATTGATCTCGGTTAGGCCTCCAGCTAACTCTGGAATAACACAAAATATGGCGTTAGGAACAGAGAGAACCAACCAGGAGAAAACAAGTCAATCGAAAATGTGCTCATTGTTGTTTCTGCTGGTGTATAACCTCTGATAGGCAAGGCTAAGCCTCAAAAGACAGCCTGAAGATTAGTGGGCTGGAAGGCCTGAAAAAACTCAGTGGTCTGGACAACATGACTAGGCAGTTAGTTATGCTTTCACCTCAGGGTGACTACGTGCAGGAAGAAGAACAGTTATCTCATAGAGGTCTCACTCGAGGTTTATATGACCCACTGCTTATATTAGTTACTACTGTGCTTGGATATAGAATGTTCTTAGACAAACTTATTCTTATGAAAACAATTGATATGCTATTATACTGTATAAATATGAACAGACAATGAAGACACTTTTTTTAGTTTGAAATATTCAAATTTTAACCTTCTCATATTCTCATATATTTAAAAAAGTAGAAATCTCTGCCTCCATCTCTACCCTCATTAATTGACTAAAAGAACTGAGTAAGTAGAAGTTATTTTTTCAGGTGTTTGGGCTCCAATCAGAAGCCATCGGTGTTTCTATGGGAATGTCATACATAAGTGTTTGTTTTAAAAGATTTATTTATCTTTATTTTTACTTTATGGACATATCTGTGTGGAAATATGCCATCCGAGCCTTGGAGATAAAGGAAGGTGTTGAAACCTCTTGAGATAGTTACAGGTGCCAGAGGGGCACCCAATATGGGTTCTTAAACTACTCCAGATTCCTTTGAAGAGTTCACAACTAACTTTCTTTGATCATCGAAGCCCGCTAATTTGCTGAGTCATCTCAAATTTTGTTTTATGTCAATATCTGATTCCCTACCAGGTGGGTTCTTTGATCTCACTGAGAATCCTAATGTAGACAACGAAGAATCATGAATTGAAGACATTTGGAAGAAAATAATAGATCAAACAGATAAAGGAAGATGTGGGCTGCTTGGAAAAGATATGCTAGAATTAATAATTTAAATAAATATTGAAATATACTCCAATAAAAATGTCAAAGAGTAGTTGAGGGAAGATATTTTGCCAAAAAGATGATTTGTTTAAAAAAAAATAAATCAAAAATATGATGATTGCTGAGTAAGCTCTTCATGTTCACATTAAATACTATTGATCATTGAATTAGGGATATAGAAGCTAACTTGAGGCACAGATGCAGAGCAAAATATAAAAACAATTAGGACTTATGGATGATATTCTCCATCCAATGTATGTTTCATCCTTTCCCATTCTAACTGGGCGCTAGCTAAGTTTTTATATCGCTTGACTTTAAACAAGAGTTATTGGAAGAGGAAACACTCAGTTATAGGAAAATATTCCCACCCAAATAGGCCTGTGGGCAGGTTGTGGGTGAATTGTCTTGATTGATGATGTGTGTGTAGTTAGGGTTTCAGTGCTGTGAAGAACACCATGACCAAAGCAACCCTTAGAGGGACAACATTTAATTGGGGCTGGCTTACAGGTTCCAGAGGTCAGATCCATTATCAAGGTTGGACATGGCAGCATCCCGGCCGATGTGGGAGCATTGCAGGAGCCAAAAGCTCTACATCTTGATCCAATGACACAGACAGGAAGACTGGCTTCACATAGCTAGGAAGAGGTCTAAAACCCACCCTAACAGTGACATATACCTCCAACAAAGTCACACATATTCCAACAAAGTCATACCCTCCTAATAGTGTCCTCCGTGTCAAGCATACTCAAACCACAACAACATGAGAAAACAGCTCTACTAGTCACTCCCTCATGTCAAGCATACTCAAACCACCATATGAGAAACAGCTCACTGTAGGCCACTGATAGGTTAGCTGAGCCAAACACACTCTCATGGTTTCTTGCTTCAGGCTCCTGTCTCCCAGGTCCTGTTCTGCTTGTAAGCTGGAATAAATCCCAAAGTTGTTTTGCTTGTGCTATTTTATCCAGAAATGGAAACCTTAACTATCCTCCAGACAGACGAAATGGGAAATTTTAAAATATGTAAAGAACATGTATTTTGAACCTGTGCTTGGGTTTTCTCCTGGAAAGGTTTTTTTATTGCCCATGCATGATATTGAAACATACTTTTAACATATTCACATTCTAAGGATGTGAATTTTTGGATAAAGAGAAGATTCTATAAACTCTGTTCATAAATATACAGAGACCAACAGCCAGATCTTTGACAGAACAAGGAGTGCTAGGTTACTCAATGAGAAGCAAAGATTCACCAGGTGATGAGCCTGGCATTGCTTAGTATGATAATGTAATATTTGTACAGCCACAGGACAAATACACTTTGAGACATACTAAAGAAATATCTGAATCGACCCATTATTTCTGAGAAAATACACCATCATTAGCCTGGCGGGAGCATTTTCTCCGCTGAGATTCTCTCTTCCAAAATGCACCCCTGGTTTGTAAAAGCATGTGACATAAAAAACTAGTCAGGAAGAAGGCTTGGCATCCAACTTCTCAAGTGTTTACTCAGTTTTCTGATCCTACTTCCTTGAGAAACTAATAGAATATTAACATATTAAGGTGTGGATTTGTTCAAACCAGAAAGGCTCATACGTAAAACACAAGTATAATTAAATAAAATTATATTTTATTTCCCTCTCTCATCAGTACACAGTTACTTCTAAACACACACCAGTCTGATTCCATTTTCTGCTGCAATAGCAGCAAATACTACAGCTGAGTAGTTTATAGCAAAACAAAGTATTTATTGTCACAGGTCCGAGATTGGGAATGTAAGACCAAAGTGAAGGTCTAGTTAAGGACTTTCTGCTACTCTATAATAATATGGCAGATTATGTATCATGTAGGGAAAGGTACCCTGAAAAGGGCAGGAGGATTTGTTTGCATGTAAGAATCCTACTTTATAACAAGACTGTGGACTACAACATTCAACCATTATCTAATTCCATTACTAAGGCAGGACCCAATCACCTCTTGGGGAGGTCAGTCCCACAATCTTAATTCTTCTGCCATATCTTATACCAATTCAGTGGCTGGATCTTCAAGGAGCATCTGCCACAATGCAGTGCTTTTAGTATTGAGGCAAGTGATGTTTAGACCTTTAATTTCCACTTTCTGCCTTGATCACTTAAAAATCCATTTCTCTCTGACTCTGTAATACCAAGGCTCAACTTACATCATGTTCAAGAGAGTATTTGAAGTCAAATTGTTGGTTTGAAAAAATAAAGGATGATTACCTTTATGAAGATCAAAACCTTTAGCCCAAGCTGGTGGGGAGGTGATTTATAAGCCAAACATTGTAGGTTGGTATAAAATGCACTTTGACTGTGAGGCACTTTCATCTTCAGGTTGAGAAGATCTGATACAAAAAGGGCATCAGAACTAGAAATGTAACTCATTCTGTTGGATTTTCTGGTTCTTTCTTCACCTATTTGTCATTATACGTTAGGATTATAAAGGTAATTGGTAGCAGAAATGGCTATGGCTCTTTAGGGACTGAGCAGTTTATTTTGTTTCTTTCAAACACTGTAGTAATTTATAAATATCGCATTTGATTGGCCTACAAACAGACATACCTTCAAATAGTAGAGGGTTTGGCTCAATCAAATGAGATATGTCAGGAAAATTCTTTAAAATTATGGAATACAATTAAACGAATGTCTTCATGGAGATATAATGGATTACTATCGTTAAAAGTCTCCTAGAGGATTAAAAAATTGTCTGAAGTGAAACCACAAAGAGGGTAATATCTAGAGATCTAGGATGGTGCTACTAAAGTGGATAGCTTATAGAAACTTGTAAATTAGGGAACAAAACACTGAGAATTCTTTTCAGTAAAGACTGTTTTATTTTTTGATAAGGATGACTTATTGCAACAAAGAGAAGAAACAGTGAAATGTGAAAGAAAGTCAGGACTATAAGAATCTTGAGTTTATTAAAATGGTAATGCAGTGTTCATGGAGATTTAAATATAGCTCCAGTAAAAACTGTAAATAATATTTAACTAAATAATAATTGATGGCAAAATGCAGATTTACTTAAAGCACACCATGGTGGACTTGGTCGTAAGTACTTATCTCCATACTTATTATTAAATCTTTGTTTTCCTTCTTTCTCTCATATTAATGTCTCTTAAAAGATAATAAAAGCTGACCTACACTACCTTGGACACACTGGAGAAATGTTTCTTACAGAATTGACATAGAATCCCTGTTGCCCAGTGGCTGGTCTTCATTCAGATACTCTGTAAGTGCTCTGGTGTTCTCCCGTATAGTATCACCAATTATGAAACCAAGAGGTACCAATTAGTGAACTTATAAAATGCAAGGAAACACATAGACCCGAAAGAAAATTTTTGTATTCATAGGTGGAAGTTTCATCCTGGCAAAGAACCACGTTTCACGGGCATCTTTTTTTATTTTAATTGAATGTTTAAAAGCATCAATAAATCCAAAGTTATTTGGATAGCTTGTGGAGGAGATTGTCAGCTGTGAAGCTACAAATTAACAACATTCAATTAGAGTGGGAAAAATTACAACCATCTAAACATTCTAGGCAAGAACCAACAAATTGTAAAGACTTTTGAACTTTAGAGCTATTTAAATAAAATGCAAGAACATATAAAATTTAATGCACAAAATGCCATCAAGTATAAAGAAAAAACTGCTAATTAACGATATTGTCATAGTTTCTTTTTCCAATTGCTCTGATAAAATACCTCAAAACACAACTTCAGTAGAGTGATTTATTGTCCCATGGTTCAAAGAGAAAGAAGTCCATCCTGATGGGGAAGAAACTCAGGAGTTTGAAGAATAATACTTTACATCTACAATGAGGGGTGAAACAATGAATGTACGCTGAAACTGCATGTATTCCTGTGTATCCTGACTAGGAAAAATAATTCAAGATGAGTTCAGACCCACAGACCCCTGTGAGTTGACTTATTAAACTCCACTGAGCACCCAGCTTTATAAGTTCTACTTTCACTAGGGGTCTAAAACGCATTGCAGTTTCTGAATCAATGCCAATTCTTAGAATGAGGTCATTGGTCCTGAAAGAGTTAATTTTTTCTTTATTTCCTAACATACAAATTATCCCTGCTTAAGGCTATAGCTTACTTTGGGGAAAAACAGAGGAAAATCAATAGTAAACTTAGCATCTCTGGCAAGGTTCCTTCCGTATGGACCTGGCCTCCTTCATTCATATGTGGGTTCTAAAATAATTGCTGATCTGAAACTGAAGGAGGAGAGATGTAATTTCAAACAGAATCTTAGGGTTATTTGTTCTAGAATTTTTGTAAGTGCAGATAAACCAGGATTTAGTATGCTTCCCATCTATTTGACTTCTCGCAGCACCTGCTACTAATTAGGCCAAGACAGTAAGGTCTATGGAAATCAGACCATTATGAACATTGATTAACGGCGCAAGGTACTGTGCTAAGTGTATGCCCATACTCACCCTTTATGATTCAAGGGTCCTTGCTACACCAGGGATCTAGTTAGACATACCGCTGCATTTTAATTAATCCCACTGAAAGCAGCTGGCCCCTCCTCACTTAAAGTTCAGTACACAAAAGAAGAGCAAAAATAAAAAAAAAAGAGTTCTCTCAAACAGCTGCCGTCTCTCCTCACCAATCTGTGCTTGCAGTTTCAGCCATCTTTTCCTGAGCTCCTCCCCACCGAGTATCATTAGTATTAGCAACCCGTTTCAGCAGTGAACTGTTGAATAATGTGATGACAATATTCAGGAACAACACAAAGCTATCTATCAAGGAAATACACTGATTTCTTAATGTTCTTTCAGAGTTTATAGTCAACCCAGTTTACAAATGTATTTTCTCGAAAACACGCTTTATTTTAGATTTAGATACATCAATAATGTATGTATGTACAAAATACGTATGTATGCGTATGTACGTATGTGCATACCAAAAAAGAAACCTTCTTGAGTAAATAAAACTCATTATATTAAGAGATCTAGATATAATCATATTAATACTGATGCCCTTCCAAGCATTTTTTTCATGTATGCATGATGGCAAAACATGGAAGATGCATTATTCATGTGTTTGTTTAATTCTTTTACCCTTGTTTTTACACTGGGACTTTATCCCTCCTATTCACCCTCCGACCATTCCCACATCCCACACTCCTCCTTGTCATCCCCAAGAGAACTTCCCAGCCCCGTATTGCCACCAGATCTCCTTCAATTTAGGCCCCAATTCTCTCAAACGTTAAGTTCATCTTCTCTGACTAAGTCCAGACCCAGCAGTTTTCTACTTGTATGTAGTTGTGGGGCCTTACATCGCCTTTGGTGTTTGCTGCCTGTTGGTGGCTCAGTGTCTGAGAGGATCTCAGAGGTCCAGGTGGCTGAGACTGCTGTCTCCCAAGGCCGCCCTCCCCAGCTTCTTCAGTTTTCAATTCATCTGTTGTAGGGCTGGCCAGCTTCGTCCACTGGTGGGTTGAAGACTGTATCTCACTTTTCAGCTGCTTGTTGGCCTTCAGAGGGTAAGTAATGCTAAGGCCATTTCTTTGTTAGGCACACCTTAATGCTAGTAATAGTGTGTGTGGCCTTGGGCCTCCTCCCTGAACTGATCCCACCTCTTGGCCTGTCATCAGACCTCCTTTTCCCTCAGGTTTCCATTTTTACCCCAGTTCTTTCAGATAGGAACAATTTGGCTTTCTGAGTATTGAGGGAGCAGCAACCTTATCTCTTGACTTGGTGTTTGTCTTTGCTGGAGATGGACTCTATGTTCCTCTCCCAACTGTAGGTCATTGGCATTTAAGGTCTGTCCCTTGAACTCTGAAAGCCTTGCACCCCCAGGTCTCTGGTACATTCTAAAGGATTCCTCCTACCTCCCTAAGTTGCCTGTTTAGACTTCTTCTGTTGGCCCTCAGGTCTCAGTCCCACCCACCTGTAATTCCCCAACAACTGATTCTCCCCTTCCTGTTGCCTTTCCCACCCAGGTCCCTCCCTCCTGCCTACTCCTGTAGTTGTTTTCTTCTCCCTCCCAAGTGGGATTGAGGCATCCTCACTTGGGCCCTTCTGCTTGTTAACCTTTTTGAGTTCTGTGGATTGTATCTTACAAATTCTGTACTTTTTTTGGCTAATATCCACCTATTATTGAGGACATACCATGCATATCCTTTTGGGTCTGAGTTACCTCACTCAGGATGGTATTTTCTTATTCCATCCATTTGCCTGCCAAACCTATGATGCCCTTGTTTCATTAGCTGAGTGGGTATTCCATTGTTTAAATAACAACATTGTGTCCTTCTTCTGTTGTGTGACATCCGGGTTGCTTTCCAGCTCTGGTCACCTTTTTTCACAATGAAGTTATTAAAGGAACATGAAAATACGTGGCATGGTGGGGGTATCTCTTTGGTACAAGCAAAGAGTGGTAGCTGGCATTTTCAGGTAGATCTATTTTAGTTTTCTGAGGAAACCCCAGATTGGATTTCCAGAGTGGTTTCACTTTGCCTGCAATCCCACCTGGCAATGAAGGCGGTTCTTCTCTACATCCTTGCCAGTATATGCTGCTGTCACCTGAATTTTGATCTTAGCTACTCTGTTTATGGGTAAATTCAGGGTTGTTTTGATTTGTAATTTCTGATGACTAAGTGACTTGAACATTAAGTGTTTTCAACACCGTGAGATTCTGTTGTGAATTTGGTTAATTCTATATTCTATTTTTTGATTGGGTTGTTCATTTTTGTGGTTAGTTTTGAGTTCTTGTATATTTGAATATTAACCTCTATTGATGTAATAGTAAGACTTGCTGATTTGTGGTAAGGCTAAGAGACAGACACGTTGCTCAATGAAATAGAATTGAAGTCCCGTAGAAATAAACTACACACTTATAGATATGATCTTTAAGGTGTTAGCCACAAACATATGTAATGGAAAGTGCTACTTTCTTCAAGAATGAAAGGACCAACTGGCTTAAGTTTATGGAAAAATGAAAAGGATCCATATTTACTAATTTCAAGTACAAAATTAAAGTCCAAGTGGTCTGGATGAACTCAACATAAAACTAATTCAATATAATCTAATAGAAGAGAAAGTGAGAAAGAAACTCTTTAAACTCATTGGCACAGGGGAAAATTTCCTAACAGAACTTTACTGACTAGCTCTAAGATTATGAATTGATAAAATGACCCCATAGAACTGAGAATATATGTATCTTTAAATATTTTATTAATTTTGAGAATTTTACGTAACATATTTTAAACTTACCACTTTCCTCAACTCCTTTCTTTAACACTCTCTCTCTGCCTTCCCATCTCTAACCTCTCTAACTTTAAGTTGGCTTATTTTCCATATTGAGTCCAGTTTAGCTGCCCAGACACTTTGACTGGCTATTTGATGAGCAGCAAACCAGATATCAATAAAGAAATTGACTTCCCCCACACCCAACACTATCAAATGCTAATTGCCCACAGCTTAGCAGGGAATTACATGCCCATTTTTTCTCACTCTATGCAGAAATTTTGATGATCAGAGTCATAAAGTTCTGTAAGTGCTATCACAATTGTGGAATTTTAAGTACACAGCTGCCCCTTTGTATTGTGTCTGGAAATAGCTATACCATCTGCTGCCACCTCTAGTTCTGGTAGTCTTCAACTTTTCCTTGCTAAGATCCCTGGGAGTCCTGATCGAGCTCTCTAGGTTCTCTATGGGGTTGTGCTTCAAGAAATGCTGATATGATCTCACTGTCACTGGCTTCCAAACCATGTACTATCATTTTCGTTTTAATTGTTCTGACAAATAGCTCCTTTAAAAGTTCCTTCAAAACACTTGACATAAGGGTCCTGCCTAGGGTCTTCTTGAGTCTCTGACTTTCCCACCAAATCAAGAGGTTCAAAACTCAGTGAACATCTAGGAATTGCTCAAAGGCTCACAGTTAAAATACAAATTCTGGAATTTCTGAAAATTTCTTTTGTTCCATCTTGCAATGACCAGAGAATTTCTTTAGCTGTAAGTTTCCCAGATGGTGCTGGAGCTATGATTAGAAGTGATTCTAGTAGACTTCTAGAAGTCACCAATTAAAAGATCCATTCATTACTTGAATCTGATGTCCATACAACTAACCATTTTACTATAAATAATCTGACAGTTGGTATATCACCAATACCTAAATCTTTTTTAAATTGTACACAACTTATTTATACAACAGTATATCTTTCACACTTCAAAAAGGAAAGAAAATATCTTCTGAAGATAAACTGTTCATAACAAACACATGGTAATTTTTAATATATGGAGAATCTCTGAGCGCTAACTCTATATAATATATAAGACCTTTCCTATGTGGCTCATATGCACATGTGTATATATAACTTCAGACACACATGTAGATGTACACAGGACATTAATTATATATACACATAATTGTAAATTTCACAGTAGTCAACTTTACAATCACTTTAGTAGCTGCACCTAATTAAATGCTCATAGAACAACTAAAAACTATAATATGTTTCTTCCTCCCATATCTCAAAATAAGCTGTCTCTAATTCCTTTATAAATGGTATTCTTAAAGAAATAGTTTCCTCCTATACAATGAAACAACTTTAAAATAATGACCTAAGAATGAACTATTTTACTTTTTCAGAAATACATACAATCTAATTCTTTCTTTTATTAGTTTTGATTTAAATGATATAATTCAATATCATACATCAGTGATCAATTTTAAATCTTTATTGCAAGAAGTATTAGTTTCATGATCATTTCTAAAAAGTAGAACGGTGACTATTTAAAGGTCCCATTCCTATTGCTAAATTATCCCTCATGAAAGTATATACAACAACCCAAAGTTAGAACTAACTAATGAAGAAGCCTACAAAATAGAGAGAAGAAAGCGACAATTATAACTTGTACAGAGGATTATATTTGAATATGCAAAGACTAAAAAAAAAGAAAACAAAAAGAAAAAAAAAACAAACTCAAACCTGTGCACAAAGGCAAAAGTACAGACCTGAGCTAAGAGTCTCTAAGGAGGAATGCAAATGGCTATGATTTTTTTTAATGTTCACCAATCAGAGTATCAGAAAATATAATTGTAAGAGATTTTTACTTACTCTCCACTGGGGAATGGCTAAGAGCAAAGAACAAAAGTATGCCATAGATTTCATATTCATGTGGACTTAAGCACGAATTTTACAAGCTTGTATTTTTGACCTAAAGCAATTCCAAAATCCTCTAGAACTAAACAAAAAGCATCAATGAGACAGGAAAGAAGTGATCTTAGAGCAAAGGTATTGGCAGAACATAGTGACAAGGAGACGGAAGGTGAATATGAAATGAGGTCGGCGAAAGGGAGAGGAGGAAGAAGGGTGGAAGGCTGATGGGAGTATAACCATTCTAAGGGATGTTCTTAACAAGTCATATGGAAATGTACTATTTTGTAAACTTATACATTATGTCAAATAGAAATACTATATTTAGTTGGAGCTACTACATGGTACAATGTCTTCAAAACATTCAGTTGCTAAGTAGCAAACCCTTGTTGTCTGGTGTGTGGGCTTGATTCTCAAATTGTTGGTTATAAAACATCCCTGAGATTTTGGAGAACAGGCTACGTCATTGCTGTTGCTTACTGAAAATAACTTGATGACAGACCCTCATTACTAAGTGTGTATGTCTGTTAGTTAGCAAGACATGGAGAAATTACTTCCTACGGAACTTCTTTCTCCCTGTTTGGTGGAAGCTTTATACTTGAAAGGTGCTACATAGGCTAATGGGGAAACCCTGATAAGAACCCCATTATCTACAGTAATGGCCAGCATGTGACAAAGAGTGTCTTGAATGCAATAACGGTGAATATCATCAGAGTGTCCAAACTACTTTCTCTAGTTGAATTCAAGACTTACTTCTATCAGAGAAACACACACAGTGTCGACTACAAATAGGGCCAAATCTTGAATGGGACCCTGGGGACTTAGGAGCAAACTTTGGGCTGACTATACTCACAAACTGATATAGAACAAACTATCCTAGGTCCACATTTTTCACCAAGAGATTACTTCAACTCTAAGATCCCCGCCAGAGAAGGTTTTTCAGGTGGAGTAATAGCAGAACGCAACGGGTCTGAGTGCAGAGAACCAAGAGAGTGGCCTCGTAACACAAAGGATGGATTCAGATCTCATACCCAGTGGGCCTGGGAGACCATCAATTGACTGAGGGAATAGAAATATTTTAAGTTTAGAAGACTGGGAGAACGGGAGCAGATAATGTTTCTGGACATGAGAGGATTCCAATTTTTTTATGACCCCATATGAGCTGTGGTTGCCTACATGCCATCTGAACACATAAAGCTAGCCAACATTCTAAATATGAAAATGGAAAGCACCTTTGGACCTCTTCCAACTGAGGTGCTAATATAACACTTTCAAAACATGAGAATTTGAGCTCTTAAGGATAAGGTTTACGACCCAGTGGATGCTGGCCTAACACCTACTATAGAGAGCAGTGTACAAAATTAGATGGTTATTTCTTAGGTTTCATCAAGGAACAGACACCATGACCAGTGTTCTTATAAAGGACAACACGAACTGGGGTTGGCTTACAAATCAGAGAGGTTCAGTCCAGTATCATCAAGGCAGGAACATGGAAGGCATCCAGGCAGAAAGCAAGTACAGGAGGAGCTATGACCTCATATCTCATTTGAAGGCTGCCAGTGTATCACTGCTCCAGGCAGCTAGGATGATAGTGTTTATAACACATCCACAATGACACACTCTACTCCAACACGGCCATATTTCTAATAGTGCTATTCCCTGGCCAGAGCACAACATTGAAGGTTATTTTTAAAAAGCCGAGTGATCTCGTTGGGTACTTAGCTCAGTGTAGAGCGCTGCTCATAGCACAAGGCCCTGGGTTGCTGGTCCCCAGCTCCCAAAAAAGAAAAGAAAAAATGACATGATGTTGTGGAGTATTTAGAGATCAATCTTAAGAATGATTTCAAACATGTGGGTCATGACAAGTTTTAAAGTTAAATGACCTTGCACAGAGGTTCAAGCACCATTGAAAAGATAGATATTTATATTAAAATTACAATAGTAGCAAAATTGCAAAGAAGCAGGGAAAATAAAAATGAAAGTGAACGTGGTTGAGGTCACCAGGTAGCATGAGGAACCGTAATAAAGGGTCACAGCATTTAGGAAGGTTGAGAAAAACTTATTTAGAAGGAGTATGAATAGTATCAAAATACATCAAAGGGGAACTCAAAATTTAGTAAAGTATTAGACTAAAACTAAAATTGATTATAGATTGCATTTAATCTGAAACTCCAAAATTTCTAGAAAATGTAAAAATATACTTCTTAGGTATAGCTCAGATAAGTACTTTTGGTGAATGGGCCTCCAATTATGGTAGCAAAACCAATAATTTACTAAATGGGATCTCTCGAAACTAAAACAAACAAACAACAAAAAACCTCTGTACCATATAAGTCTTCATATATATCTTGCAACATTTTATTATTAATTAAAATTGCCAATTTGAAAGTAGAGAAAATTAAACAATATATATTTGGGTGAGTAACAGCAAACAATGTGAATTTTGTATCTGTTCTCATCCTGTGCTTCTGTATTTGTGCTTTATATCTCAAATGACCATTGACATTTTGATATGGATCTTCACTTGTTGCCTTGCTTAAAATTTGGTGATATTCTTTGTAAGCCAAGAGAGGGTAGGGGACTATAAAGAGGATAGTTGTACCGCTACCAAGCCAGGCAATTTACAATTCTTCCAATTCTGGGACATATTATGAGAATTGAACTCTGAAAAACGTCCTTGTGAACTCTAGACAGGTTGCTGACTCATTGGCAAACACATCTCTTTGTATGTATGGAAATGTACAGGTTATAAAGATATATTAGAAGGTAAGATGAAAAGACAGATGATAGAAAATTATAATTTTAAAAAGAAACTCTGTTTAAAGAATATCAAACAATAATTTAGTTTGTAGATGTGCCCAGGGCCAAGGCCCTGGGCTGCCTGGTCTCACCTCCAAAAAAGAAAGAAAAAAAAGTATTATCACTAATATATATTTATATACGCACTAATGTATTTAAATTTTATTTGCTTTTATTAACTGTTTACTTTTTCTTTTCTTAGTAATTATTTAACTGACTATTCTGAGAAATTGATTCTCTTAGCAAAAAATATATAAAAATTAAATTGATATCTTATGTGTAATATATAAAATATTCATTCCAGATTACTTTTAGCAAATACGAATCTGAACGAAGTACTGA